>NC_045554.1:30054312-30314312 GCF_009769535.1 Thamnophis elegans
AGAAAAAAAAAGGAGATGAGATAGAAAGAATGATGGAGAAATTCATTACACGAGGGCTCTTAACAGCCCCCGTTGTTAAATTAAGGGCTGCCTGTATGATAAGGCAGTTTCTTTTGTTCTACAAGTTCTTTTTGTTAAAGCTACTGTAATGTACTGCGCAGGTGGCAACTGTAAAGAAAGAGGAGCTGTGTGTGTGTCATGTGCCAGGCATATAGTGACTGAGTGTAATGGCTTTGTGCCAACATGGATAGTGATAATGATAGCGCAGGGAAGGGGAGGGGAGGGGAAAGGAGAGAAAAAGATCTAATCTGATTGCTAAAATGAATAGAATAGAAGATAAAAGAAAGGAATAGAATAGAAAAGAAAAGAAAATGGAAGAGAAAATAGAACGGAATAAGGACTCTAAAATAGAACAGAATAGAGACTAGACTAGACTAGAAAATAGAACAGAATAGAGAATAGAATAGAAAATAGAACAGAATAGGGAATAGAATAGAGGAAAGATAGAAAAGACTAGAAAATAGAATAGAAAATAGAATATAATAGAGACTAGACTAGACTAGAAAATAGAACAGAATAGAAAATAGAATAGAATAGAAAATAGAATAGAATAGAAAATAGAACAGAATAGGGAATAGAATAGAGAAAAGAATAGAAAAGAATAGAAAAGAATAGAAAAGAGTAGAAAATAGAATAGAAAATAGAATATAATAGAAACTAGACTAGACTAGAATAGAAATTAGAACATAATAGAAAATAGAATAGAATAGAAAATAGAATAGAAAATAGAACAGAATTGGGAATCGTATAGAGAAAAGAATAGAAAGGACTAAAGATAGAATATAAAATAGAATATAATAGAAACTAGACTTGACTAGACTATAATAGAATAGAACAGAAAATAGAACAGAATAGAGACTGGACTAGAATAGAATAGAAAATAGAATAGAATAGAAAATAGAATAGAATAGAAAATAGAATAGAATAGAAAATAGAATAGAATAGAAAATAGAATAGAATAGAAAATAGAATAGAATAGAAAATAGAATAGAATAGAAAATAGAATAGAATAGAAAATAGAATAGAAAATAGAAGATAATAGGGAATAGAGAAAAGAAAAGAATAGAAAAGAATATAAAATAGAATGGAATAGAAAAGAAAATAGAACAGAACAGAATAGAATTCTTTATTGGCCAAGTGTAATTGAGCACACAAGGAATCTTTTCCCCGGTGCACAAGCTCTCAGTATACATATAAACAACAGTAATAGGTCATAAATCATAGTTGCAACCATTAATCTTAAGTTACAAACAACAATGGGAAAACATAGCAGGAGAAGAGGAGAAAAGAGGAGAAATGAGACAGTGCTGTGGGAATTAAGTGTTCGGCAGAGTGATGGCAGAACCAGACATAAGCTATTTTTATGTCTGGCTGTTTTGGCATGCAGTATTGCAGCATCCTGAGGGGAGGAGTTGAAGCAGTTTATGTCTAGGATGTGAGGGATCTGTAGATATTTTTTCAGCTCTCTTTCCGACCCATGCAATATACGGGTCCTCAATGGAAGGCAGGCTGGTTGCAATTGCTTTTTTTTCTGCAGTCCCAACTATCCCTTGAAGTCTGTGCCTGTCCTGTTTGGTTGCTGTGCCAAACCAGACAGTTATTGAGGTACAAAGGACAGACGCAATGATTCCTCTGTAGAACTGTATCAGCAATGAATATGCAAATTAATTTCGGCAAGCTAGCTTTTTGTCCCCCCGACACTGGCCAAAAACTCTGGCCCTCAACACCTGGTTACAGAAAGATGAAGGATGCTTTAGAAATGCAACCTACCTTGAGGTCTTCGTAGGTGTCTGCTGAGAGCTTGGTGCTGTTCATGTTTAAACTACAGAGGCTTTTCATGGCTAGGAAATAAACACAGAAAGATGTTGGTCTGCATGCAGCTTGTAAAATGTAAAGGTTCCTCTCACACAGACATGCTAGTTGTTCCCAACTCTAGAGGGCAGTGCTTATCTCCGTTTCAAAACCGAAGAGCCAGCGCTGTCCGAAAACGTCTCCGTGGTCATGTGGCCGGCATGACTAAACGCCAAAGGCGCACGGAACGCTGTTACCTTCCCACCAAAGGTGGTTCCTATTTTTCTACTTGCATTTTTACATACTTTCAAACTGCTAGGTTGGCAGAAGCTGGGACAAGTAATGGGGCCTCACTCTGTTACGCGGCAGTAGGGATTCGAATTGCCGACCTTTCTGATCGACAAGCTCAGCGTCTTAGCCACTGAGCCACCGTGTGCATAAAAAATGGGAAATGGTTGAGGACTAGCAGTTGACATCCTGCAGACTTTTCCCAAATCAACATCTGGACTTTAAAGAGCACTCGACCCCTTCATTTTCGATCAGTTTGTCCCCAAAATTAAGCCCAGAAAGCTGATCCAATAGTTTATGTTTTCCTTGATTAAAGAATTAAGGGCTTGGAGACAAAAATGTATGAAGAATGTTTGCAGGAATTGGGTTTGGCTAGTCTAGAAAGACGGACTAGGGGTGACAAGATAGCAGTATTTCAGTATTTGAGGGGCAGCCACAAAGGAGAGGGGGTCAAATTATTTCCCAAAGCACCAATCGGTGGAAACTAATCAAGGAGAGAAGCAACCTGGAATGAAGGAGAAACTTCCTAAGAGTGAGGACAATTAACCAGTGGAACAGCTGGCCTCCAGAAGTTGTAGGTGCTTCATCACTGGAGATTTTTAAGAGACTGGACAGCAGGGGTGAAATCCAGCAGGTTCTGGAGAACCAATAGCAGAAAGTTTGAGTAGTTTGGAGAATCGGCAAAACCCCACCTCTGGTGGGGTGGGAATGGAGATTTTTTGCAGTATCCTTCCCCTGCACGCCCACCAAACCACACCATGCCCACCAAGCCAAGTTTACAGAACCGGTAGTAAAAAAATGGAATTTCACCACTGCTGGACAGCCATCTCACTGGTATAGGGTCTCCTGTTAGAGAAAGGGGTTGGACTAGAAGACCTCCAAGGTCCCTTCCAGCTCTATTATGATTTGATTAGGTGCTAACAAGTTGGAACTGACTCTTTGCAAACAACTACAAAGATTCTGGTAAAAAATCATCCTCTTCTGTAGTGCATTTGGTGAGAAAAAAAAATAACCAGGACAATAATGTATATTCGTTTTATTTTTAGTTCTGATGACGGTGATTTCATAGATGTTTTAAAGTTTATATATCGCAGGCTGCCATACCTTAAGGTTAAAGTTTGCCATAACAAAATTCTATTTTAAGAATAAAGTAATGGTCCAGCAATGTTTTCTTCACAAAGGCGTGATATAGAATCTTGATTTTTTTTTTTTAAAAAAAGAATGAGTTTGCCAAAATCAGCTGGTTCTTGATCTAAATATATTACTTATTATCTAAAATGAGATTTCCTATAAGATGGGTAATAAACCCATGATAAATAATCCAATCTGACTGTCGGATTCTTGTGAGATTATCAGCATTAGTTGCAAAATAATTGCAAAACAATCACTTGATAATGCCAAACCTGGAAAGATTAATTCCAAGGAGCAATGAACTGATTATTTTGATTCCCTCTCCCCCCCCCCCCCAATCTTTTTAATGTGGTTCATGTATGGGCTATGTTAATGAGTGGTAGAGGCAGATATTTCTCTCTCTGGGCACAATGAGAATATCAGATGAACAAAACTCCACAGTGACAACAGGAAGGGCATCCGGCCAGTAAATACTCAGCTCCATTCAGTTGCCCCAGACTCCACTCCGCAAAGGATTATAGGTTCATTAAAAGATTATGATGATATATGTGTTAAGCTATTCTCTTTACCCGTGGCACGACAAAACCGCGCTAGTCAAAACAGCAGTGATAAAATCGCGTCGCTAAAGCCGCGACGTCATCACCGCGCGTCATCACCACCGCAACAACAGCGCGGCAACAGAAGGGCGTTTTAAAATGGCGCCGCGGCAGAAAGCCGATTTCAATTAAGGTAAGGGTTAGGATTAGGTTTACGGGTTTGTTTTAGGGTTTGTTTTAGGGTTAGGTTTAGGGTTAGGTTTAGGTTTAGGGTACTGAGTGCTTGGGAATGCGTGGATTTGCCCTCCGCGATTATGTCATCGTGGTAGGGTCGCGTTTTTCCTTAGCGCTTCGAATGGCGTGAATTAGTCTTCGCGCTTATATCTCCGCGGATAAGGGCTTCGCGGATTTGTGGTGGAACCCTCTTTACCACACAATTCTCTTTATTATTTGCTGCAAACAATTTTTTTTTCTCTTTCTCTCCTTCTATTACAAATCTCTCCCCCCCCCCCAATCCCTCCAAAAGAAGAGGAGTGATACTGTAGTTTGATTAATGCACTGCGCTGAATTGGTCCCTACTCTTCCCATCACTACACCAGTTTTTTTCCCCCACTTACAGCTCAGGGCCAGCAGTCCAGCATCGGTAACTGGCGTTTCACACAAGTTGAGCACTTGAAGCATTGTGAGGTGTTCAGAGAGGAGCCGCAAACCTGCATCCCCAAACTCCAGGGAAGAAAAAAGAAAAAGAGAAAAGGGATGTTTATAAGCAGCAGTCAAAATAAACGAACTCTAAACCTGAGTTTGCTTGTTTTCTTGCAGGCGTTTCCTCACCCAAACTAGGTAACATCAGCAGCAGTGGTGGGTTTCCTTTTCTTTTCTTTTTTACTACTGGTTTGCTCATCTGCGCAGAAACGCCCGGATGGGTGGGCGGAGCCTCCTGCCACCGCCACTATTGGTTCGCCTGATCTGGCCCGAACCGGCAAAAACCCACTTCTGATCAGCAGCATTGATTGTTACCTGGTCAGGCCATGAAACGTCTGCAGGAAAACAAGCAAGCTCAGAGAGCCTCTCATTTCATCTCTGAGCCACAAATATCCTCCTTTATTGGAACTCTAAACCTGTAGGATTATTATGGAGGGCCAAAAAGTCCATCTCAGGTAGCGTAGACCTCCCTTGTTTTGAAAGCAAAATGCTGAAGTAGATTTTATCCCAGAACTGCAATGGGTTTTGGACCGAGTTCCAGAAAGATGCTTTGAAACCACGAAGTGCCTCTCTGAAACTTGCCTCCAGAGGTTGTGAACGCTTCAACACTGGAGGTGTTCCGGGGGTCCGGCGCGCATGCATGCCTGACGATCAGCTGGCCTTTGTGTGTGTATGGCACTGCCGGAAACGGGAAACGCTGGTTTTTCCATTTTCCGGCGTGACCATGCGTGCCAGCCAGCCGATCCGCACCAGTCACTGGAAGCCTAGCTGGCTGGTGCGCCTGCCGGAAACCAGAAGTGCATTTTCCAGTGCGCACATTCCCCCTGGGCAGCTCCTCTTCTGGGTTGTGTCCCAGACGAGCGTGCACGGCATCAGGTTCGCCATCATTGCTCTAGTGGGTGGAACAGGCGCACTTTGAAAGAGGAAGGAATGCATTTGAGTGAAATCTCCTTCAGAGGGCTAGGCTGCTTGCCCTGAATGAAAGCAGCTTTTCTTGGGGTGATGCGTTGCCCTCCCTCCTCCCGGTGTCAGGCCTGCAGCCATGTCCCTCTTGGATCTTTGGCCTGCCACACTTCTATTCTACTCTGCTGTTTCTATAGTGGGGCATTGGGAGGGGGGATAACATGGAGAAGAATGTTACGTAGCCAAAACAAAATTCCTTTCTAGAAAACCAAGGTCATCCTTTGTCTTGGCACCTCTGCACCTGACCGGAACTGGATGGGTGGAACTGACAGCATGGCAGTGGGAGATTGGACCACGTGATGGACTGGTGGGTGTGGGGGAAAGATCATGAACTTTAACGTGGGTGGGGAAAACTGAGAAGTTTTCAGATTCGGGTTTCCCCAGATGTGCCAGCACGGCTCTCTTAATAAATTGGAACTTTGAGCAGTACTTTGCCTTGGACTCTGATTTAATTTTGGATGCTATCTGGAACCCTGACACTCGGTTTGAGTGAGCACAAACTTCCCTGCCCAGGGTGGCTTGCACAGCCCATACCTGAGTGGACCACAGGTTCAGCTGCTTGAGTGAAGGCAGTTTAATTAGATACTCTGCACAGGCACTTGTGACGTTGGTGAAGGCCAGGCTGAGGTTCTCCAAATTCCCAAAAGAGCCCGAGCTTAAGAGACGAGCCAGGTCCGCATCCTAAAAAAGTAAAAAGATTGCAGAGATCAGTCAAGGAAACTCCCCCCCCCCTTTTAGAGAAATAGGGCATGGCATAGGCAGAGGAGTCTCCGGAGTGATGCAATGGCCTAGAGATGGAGCTCTCACCTCACAATCAGGAGACTGTGAGTTCAATCCTAGGTAGAGGCAGATATTTCTCTCTCTGGGCACAGAATATATCTGCTGAACAAACCTTCGCATTGGCGACAGGGAAGGGCATCTGGCCATTAAAACACTCTGCTAGCTCCATTCAGTTGCCCAGACCCCACCCTGCAAGGGATTATGCGGTTGTTAAAACAAAATGATGATGATTGGCAGAGGAGTCTCTAATTCTACAATTTGTACCGTACATGCCTTCTATATAATGCCCAATACTGGAATTGTGCAAAGAATGGTAATTCCTTTGAAACACACAACCCCCCCCCCCCCCGGAAGCAAAAGTTGGCGTTTAATGATAGGAAGACACTGATGCTTATGGACCTTGTTGTTGGGGAAGACTCTTGAGAATGGACAGTCAAGAATTCATTGAATAAATAACCTCTCACTTAAGGCACATGTGGGTAGCCTCAAATTATCCCACTTTGGACCTTTAAGTCCTAGCTCTCGAGAAGAATCTGTGAAGGATCCGCCCACACCCATAATACACAGTGTGCTTGACACATACACACACACACACACACACCCCACGCGCCCCCACTGCCCTATTTTGGGCCTTGTAGGCCTCCCTGTAGCCTCCTGGGAGCAAAAATGGGCTACGGGGGTGGGCCAAACACCCCCCCACACTCCCCCCCACCCCTGCGTATGCAACCCCCCGTCCCCAAGCATGGGCGCTCATGTCCCATATGCGCCCCGCCCCCGTGCATGCACAATAGAAACCCGTAAATCAGCTGGCTGGCAGGAGGGCCGTGTGCATGCGTGGTGGAACCAAGGTGGGGCGACGGCTCGTGTGCCCATAGAGAGGGCTTTGCGTGCTACCTGTGGCTCGCGTGCCATAGATTCCCCAATCACGGCCCCTAGACCCGCTAAGAAGAGTGGAAAAGGATGGATGCTATCCGAGGCAGTTCCACTCTGAAAACTGCGTCGCACAGGCTCAGGCTCCCACTGAGATTCAGGAGGGGGAGACTCACCGTGGATTTTGATGGCAGTGTTAGCCTGGTGGGGCCGCCTTTCCTTTGCTGCAAAAGAACAGATTCATCGCTTACAAATGTGACAACTGTGGATCTACAGTAGTGAAGCATAGGCTGGAGTCTGCACAAGGTCCAGAGTTCAAGTCCACACCTTCTCTCTACAACAGGCGTGTTCAACCTTGGCAACTTTTAAGACCTGTGGACTTCAACTCCCAGGCTGGCTGGGGAATTCTGAGAGTTTGAAGTCCACAGATCTTAAAAATTGCCAAGGTCGGACTCCCCCATGATGAACATAATGGCCTCTTTTTATCATTGCCCCAACTCAGTGCTAAATAGCATGAGCAAAGACATAGAAGTACATCCCTCAATGGATATCAAATGTCTTCTCCGTGATGCTTCCGGCCCTCTGGAATGATACTTCCCCCGCCCAACATCCATACTGCTCCCACCTTTCTGATTTTTTTTGAAATTGCCCCAAATCTGCTTCTTCTAAGCTTTCGAATTAGGATGGGGTTATCCTTTTGATCTTTTCTGTATCACAGGGACAGTGCCCCAGTTGGTAGCATTCCCTTTTCTTTGATATTGGTGGTTTTCTTTTTCATTCCTTTTAAACTGCAAGTCACCTAGGGATAACGTGCAGTTGGGTGGCCTCAAATGGAAAATATTAACTATAACAAAGGGTTGAAATGGAAAAGTGCATGGACATACCTAGCCGAGTATTAAAAGATTATTAAAAAAAATATGGTTGTTTAAGAGTCCACTTTGAATACACTTCAGTGGTTTAAGCAATTAAACTAATTTATAAGCCATCCCAAGTTTCCTCTAGACTTGTTAGGTGACACATCAGTCTAGTAGTAACTAACTACTGTATTTTTCGGAGTATAAGACGCACCTTTTCCCCCCAAAAGGGGGTGAAAATCTAGGTACGTCTTATACACTGAATACAGCATTTTTGGCTTCCCGAAACCCCACCTCTGCGCATCCCGTTTTTCCCAAAAATGGATGTGCAAAAGGTTTGGGAGGCCTGCAAAGTGCTCCTGGGAGCTGGGGAGGGCAAAACGAGTGAAAAACAGGCTGTTTTTTTGCTCATTTCCCCATCCCCAGGAGCATTCTACAAGCCTTCCAAAGCCTATGGATGCCCTGGTTTGGTTTTTTTTTTGCAAAAAACAGGCCCATTTTCACAAAAAATGGGCTGTTTTTTTACTCATTTTTGGCCCCCCCCCCCCCCCAAGTTCCAAGGAGCATTTTGCAGGACTCTCAAACTCTCTGCAGACTGCGTTTTTTACAAAAAATGAGGCGCGCAGAGGGTTTGGGAGGCCTGCACAGTGCAAAAACTTTTTTTTTAAAAAAATTAGCTCTTACAAATCTTGGTGTGTCTTATACTCTGGTGCATCTTATAGTCCAAAAAATATGGTAACTGACTGACTGACTGTGACTTCCTCACTAGACTTCTGGTCTGTTCTTATAATGTGTGGAAATTCTGACCGACCAGCAGGTGGCAGAATCTAGCCAATTTGGGTGGATCATGAAAAAGCTAAGGAGGACCACACCTGGCCAATTCTTGGATGGGAGAACATCAGGAAACAAACTGTATGTCTGGTTTGACATTCAGTTCTAGGAGGCTAGAACTGCATATCAAACCACAAAGCTACCCCATATTCACATGGTCAGCAGGAGCCAAATCTTAACTCAAAGGCGTCTTGAAATGGGCTTCAACGTATATTATACCCTATGTATGGATCCCATGAAGAAAACCAGGTAACACCTGCTCTTCTGAAGGAGAGAAATGGAATATAAATCCGAGACGCTCACCAGCTCTTTGAGTTCCCTCTGTCGGTCGCAAAGCTGCTCGTACATTTTCTTCCCCACATCAGTACTCTCGAGGGTTGAGATGATCTGAAGCTGCGTGTCCTTGTTCTCAATGATGTTGTACTCCAGCATCAGGCAAAGGATCTGAGAGACAAGGAGAAAGAAAGGAGGGACCATCACGGGAGGAAGGCTCACAGCACGGTCCGGACTAGTTCCTTGCCTGCTTCCCGCTCCCGTAAGGTAGGGTCCACGAGGAGCCATTGGTTGCTCTCTGAGTTTGGTGGGTTTTTTTGTAGATGTTTCATTCCCCAAACTAGGTAACATCATCAGTGCTAGGAAGGAGTGGGGTGGAGGAGGAGCAGGAGGAGGAAGAGGAGCAGGAGGAGGAAGAGGAGCAGGAGCAGGAGCAACAAGAGGAGAGGTCCAGGGGAAGGAAGACAAATATGGGGTTTTGGTGTTCTCTGAACTTGGTAGTTTTGTTGCAGACATTTCATCCCCCAAACTTGGTAACATCATCAGTGCTAGAAAGGAGTGGAGTGGGAGGAGGAGGAGGAGGAGGAGGAGGAGGAGGAGGAGAAATGTGGGGTTTTGGTGTTCTCTGAACTTGGTTGTTTTCTTGCAGATATTTCATCCCCCCAAATTCAGTAACATCATCAGTGCTAACAAGGAGTGGAGTAGAGGGGGAGGGGGGGAGGAAGAGGAGGAGGAGGAGGAGGAGGAGGAGGAGGAGGAGGAGGAGGAGGAGGAGAAATGTGGGGTTTTGGTGTTCTCTGAACTTGGTTGTTTTCTTGCAGATATTTCATCCCCCCACAAACTCAGTAACATCATCAGTGCTAGTAATTAGTGACTAGAATGATGATGTTACCTAGTTAGGTAATGAAACATCTCCAAGAAAAAAACCAAGCTCAGAGAGCACCAAGGACTTATGATGTCAACCCTGGGCTACAAATATTCTCCTTTATTGGTATCAGGAACTATAAACAGACTTTGTCAAATGGACAAGCACTTGCCACGTAATACCTCAGATTTAACCATTGTTGATTTTTTTAAAAAAGGCAAAAAAGTCTGGATAGTGGAAGTGGTAATATCTGGAGACACCAGAAGAGAAGAACTCTTGGAAGTATAGATCCAAAAATGGGAGAGGGCTGAGAATCCTCTTGTTAAGATGCCCAAGGAAAGAGTAACTTTTGTGATTGTTCTATTAAGGAGAAATGCAAGTCTAATTTCCATTGGCATTTCGTGACATTATATCCTCTGATTTCTAGGGTTGCATTGGGCATCTGCTTTTTTTAAAAAAGTTTCCTTTTCTTGCCACACTGAGATTCCGATGCTTTATTTCCTCATTGGTACCTAAATTTATGTCCCATTTTTGCTCTAGTTCTTCCCCCTTCCAATTTTTCTCAAAAGGACCCTGGGCTGAGTGAGTGGTCCCAAATCCATTGATTTCCAAGGGCTTCAACCCTTGCAGATTTTTTAAATTATTTTTCCCTTCTACAACACCTTACAGTCATTACATCAACACTGTTATGTCAACCTACCTGAACATGTATATAATATTTTGCTTCTATATTTACACACCTTTATACACAGTTCTATATATATATTTATATATTGTTTTTCGACTTAATTAATTTTGTTCCTGTTTTGCAGCCATTTGTACCAATTGTTCCAAATTTCATAATCTTCAGATTCTTCTTCATCTTTTAATTTCAGTGTTAATTTGTCCATCTCTGCACAATCCAAAGTTTTTTTTTTATTACTAATTCGTCCGAGGGGATATTATTTTGTTTCCAGCATTGGGCAAATGCTATTCTAGCTGTAGTTAGCAGATGTGTTAATATGTACTTAATTTTCTTTGTATATTTCCCTTTGATTATTCCCAGGAGAAAGATTTCGGGTTTGTATTTTATCTGCTCTCCTGTAATTTCTTGCACCCATTTCCAAATTTTTGTCCAATATTTTTGTGTTTTTGGGCAGGGTATGTGATAAAAAGTCCCTTGTACTTTTTTACACTTCCAGCAGGTCGCCTTCATGTTTGGGTACATTTTAGCCAATCTTGTTGGTGATAAATGCCAACGATAAAACATTTTGTATATATTTTCTTTAAGTGCTGCTGATCGTGTTAGTTTATAATTTGTGTTCCAAATTCTTTCCCAATCCACTTGAACCCTTTATCTATCCCCATGATGGAGAACCCATGCACATGTGCCCAAAGTGGCACGCAAAGCCGTGTCATTCGGCAGGCTCAGCCTTGCCTGTTTGTCTTTGGGGTTTCTGGCAAGTATGCACACACGACGGTCAGCTGTTCTTCGCACACGCAGCAGGGCCGAAAAACAGTGTGCGTATGCCTGCTGTCCAGCTGATCATTGGGTGCCCATGCACACTAGAACCCGGAAGTTTAGCTTTTCCAGAGTGTGGCTCTGATGAGGGCCGCGTGCGCGATGTTTCCACACAACCTTTTCGGCCCTCGGTGCCAAAAAGGTTCCTCATCACTGACCTATCCTGTCGCACCATCTCTCCCATTCACTGGAAGAGAATCCCACTAAATACAATCAGATCTACTACTTCTGAGTAGAGATAGATACGTTTGCACCATTCACCGTCGATCTGCGGTGTCTTTAAAGCTTGTGATCGCTGCTTCTCTCCCTGAGTGCTCTCGCCTCACAATCAGGAGTTCGATCCCAGGCAGAGGCAGATGTAGGGTCTCCTGCTTGGGCAGGGGGTTGGACTAGATGACCTGCAAGGTCCCTTTCAACTCTGTTAATCTGTTAATCTGTTCATGGTTGGGATATTAATTTTTCAAAGGAAGGACAGACCAAATGCAGGCATGGAATATCTGCTTCCTTGCTACCCCTTGAGCAAGGGGTAACGGCAGCCTTACCTCCACCATGGTTTGGTTGCCTCTCAGTGCCAGCAACATGCAGGGGCCCAGTTTGTTCTCAGCCAAGGAAAGCAGAAACTTTTTTGTCTTGTAGCAGGAGCCCATTAAAATGTGAACCTGAAGGAGAAAGGAAGGTTCAAGTGAGGAAAACACAAACACACACAAAACATCTTTTGCACCTCTTTCCAATGTAGCCAAGAAGGCAAATGGCCAAATCTTGCAAGAATGTTTTAAAACCAGTCCAGACTTCCCTAAATTAATGTTTTCCGGATATGTGGAATTTACTATTGCTCTCAACCCAGCATGAAATGGTAAGTGTTGGAGTTACGTGTTTGGAAAACGTTTTAGGGAAGGAATGCTGTAAGTTGAAAATTCTAGTCTTCTGATTACCCTTAACAATAGCAGTAGCACTTAGACTTATATACTGCTTCACAGTGCTTTACAGCCCTCTCTAAGTGGTTTACAGAGCCAGCTTATCCCCAACAATCTGGGTCCTCATTTTACCCATCTTGGAAGGGCGGAAGGCTGAGTCAACCTCGAGATGGTCAGGCTTGAACTCCTGGCTGTGGGCAGTTAGCCTGCAATACAGCACTCTAACCTCTGCGCCACCACCTAACTTCCTTCCTTCCTTCCTTCCTTCTTTCTTTTCTTCCTTCCTTCCTTCCTTCCTTCCTTCCTTCCTTCCTTCCTTCCTTCCTTCCTTCCTTCCTTCCTTCCTTCCTTCCTGAGCAATCACACTTAGACTTATATACCACTTCTCGGACTTCACAGCCCTCTCTAAGCAGTTTACACAGTCAGCCTCTTGCCCCCAACAATCTGGCTCCTCATTTTACCCACCTCAGAAGGATGGAACAATGAGTCGACCTTGAGCCTGGTGAGGATTGAACTGCTGGAAGTTGGCAGAGTTAGCCTGCAATACTGCATTCTAATCACTGCACACCATGGATGGATGGATGGATGGATGGATGGATGGATAAGAGCAATAGCACAGACTTATATACTGCTTCACAGTACTTTTACAGCCCTCTCTAAGCGATTTACAGAGTCAGCCTCTTGCCCCCAACAATCTGGGTCCTCATTTTACCCACCTTGGAAGGATGGAAGGCTGAGTCAACCTTGAGCCAGTCAGGATCGAACTCCTGGCAGTGAGGAGTGAATTAGCCTGCAATACTGCATTCTAACCACCGCGCCACCACGGCTCTTGTTCTATCTCTAAGAAAATAGGTAACTTGGTATAGACAAGTCAATTCTTAAAACAAAAAGTCAACTTGCTTCTCTTTTGAATTTCTTGTGACTTCCAATCTTAGGAGATTCTTTGTTCCTTCATCTACTTTTGGTGCCCAACTTCTGCTCTTGTTCTAAAAGGACCAAAACCTTTTTTTCTCCAGCTCCGGGGGGGGGGGGAATCTTTGTCTGTACGTAATGTGGAGTATTTGTCTCTCCTTTGTGAAGATGTAGACTTTAGAAAGATGAGTGAATGGGTATCCCATATCTAGCACAAGAACTGTTAAGTTTGATATATTGTGAATGCAATCAGACCGTAATGTTAAGTGGACGACTGGGGGAAGAATCACAGCCAGGGGAGTGGTGGGACAAAAGGCAATAGCCCACAAAAAGAATGGGAGCAGGTAAACATCTCAGAAGGGATCCTCCCTAGTTCCTTAAGCTGTAAAGGTAGGGGGGGGGGGAGATGTTCTTTGAGACTTGCAAGATTCTGTCAATGTAGACTTATATTTTTGTAGAAATTTTGGGCTTGGACAACCTTGAACTACGCCGCCTACGGTCTGACCTAAGCATAGTACACAAAATTGTCTGCTACAACGTCCTACCTGTCAATGACTACTTCAGCTTCAACCTCAATAATACATGGCAAACAATAGATACAAACTCAAGGCTAACTGCTCCAAACTCGACTGCAGAAAATACGACTTCAGGAACAGAGGGGTCAATGCCTGGAATGCTCTACCTGACTCGGTTGTTACTTCATCAAACCCCCATATCTTCAACTTTAAACTGCCTACTGTTGACCTCACCCCTTTCCTAAGAGGTCTGTAAGGGGGCGTGCATAAGGACACCAGCGTGCCTACCATCCCTGTCCTACTGTCCCCATTTATTTGTACCCATTTCCTGTGTTCATTTCCATGCTTACACCTATACCTGTTATCTTGTACATGTTTGACAAACTAAATAAAATAAATACAAATAAAACCACCAAATTGAACTAGCTGATCTGGTTGTGTTTCCTATCTGGATCACCTTGGAAAGCGTACATGACAACAAAAGAGACTCTGAAGAACTGGCACCTACCATACTGGCAAACAGTTCCCCATCATCATCACATGCCACGCCACCGGGGCTGTAGAGTTGGAACCAGCCATCCTTGCCGGCCCTCACACTCAGCAAACAGGAATGGACCTGGTAGAAGAAGGAAGACACATGAGAAGGTGGCCTTCAAAATAATTCTGCAGAGAAAGGAGGGAGAAAGGTGGAGACCTGTGGAGCTCTAGATGCTGCTCAGATACTGTTCCCAGCATCCCTCTTGGTTGCTCCTGATGATGAGGCTACTAGGAGGTGCAGTATAAGATGCTCCAGCCTTGCAGGAAGAGACATTCCTTCTCATTGGATGGGTACTCAGCTCAGCAATAGAAGGTGTTCTTCCTTGCTCCTGATTAGGCACCCGGTGTTCCACTGGAACACTTTTCTTCTAATCTGCAGCAGGGCAAGGAATCTGCAAAATAGACCCTGTGATCTCAACCCTGGAGCTGATGGGAAGGAATGAGAAGAAGACTTTGTCTCCTGCAAGTGAAAGTTTGATGTATCTGTTGCAGTTACCCACCCACTGTAGGTCTGGGGTTTATGAAGAATTCAGTTCGCCATACAGATGTTTTAAAATATTGGCACTCTGTCCTGAGTGCTCAACACAAATATGCCCTCTTATGTTGATTGATCATCCATCCACAAATCCATGCATCCATCCATGCATTCATCTATCTAACCATCCATGCATTCACCTATCCATCCATCCCTACATCTACCTATCCATCCACCTTTCCATCCATCCATCCATCCATCCATCCATCCATCCATCCATTCATGCATCCATGTATTCACCTATCCATCCATCCATCCATCCATCCATCCATCCATCCATCCATCCATCCATCCATCCATCCATCCATCCATCCATGCATTCACCTATCCATCCATCCCTACATCTACCTATCCATCCACCTATCCATCCATCTATCCATCCACACATTCACCTATCCATCCATGCATGCATCCATGTATTCACCTATCCACCTATCCATCCATCCATCTATTCATCCATCCATCCACGCATTCACCTATCCATCCATCCATCCATCCATCCATCCATCCATCCATCCATCCATCCATCCATCCATCCATCCATCCATCCATCCATCCATCCATCCACACATTCACCTATCCATCCATGCATGCATCCATGTATTCACCTATCCATCCATCCATTCATTCATCCATCTATGCATTTACCTATCCATCCATCCCTACATCTACCTATCCATCCACCTATCCATCCACCCATCCATCCATCCATTCACCTATCCATCCATGCATGCATCCATGTATTCACCTATCCATCCATCCATTCATTCATCCATCCATGCATTCACCTATCCATCCATCCATCCATCCATCCATCCATCCATCCATCCATCCATCCATCCATCCATCCATCCACATTTGAAACCAATGTGGACATAAATACCCATTTGTGCATGCCACCATCACAACAACGAGCATTTTTATGACGCAAACAAGGGTTGAAATGTTCACTCTCTGTTTTTCAAGAGATGGGAGGCATCTGTCTGGAGCATTCATTTTACACTGAAAGCTCCAGATGCAGCCATTCCAGCCAAAGTTCCGAGATATCCAAACCGTGTTTCATGTTGACACAAAGAGGCATGAAATCATTTCTAAGAAGGCAGCAGAAGACTCCAAAAAGTCTTTTGAAGAACCATATCAAAGCTGAGAGGACGACTGCATCATGGAACTCCAAGCAATTTACAGCCTGAAAGTCTTGACAAACAAAACTTTTGGTGCTGTACTGGACAGAAAACTTACTTCTTGTCTTGGGTCTTCCGCGAATCTTTGAATGACGTACTTCAGCTCCCTGGAAACAGACAAAAAGAAAAAAAAAAGACAGGGGGGGGGGGAGAGAAAGAAGCTGGTCATTTCCAAAGAAACACAGAGTACAGCTGTTGCATTTCATTTTGATTATGTGCAAAGTGAAAAGTTACAAGGAAATGCGGAGGGGACAATGAGGTTCTACTGAACTGGGGCTTGACACAGTGGGAAAAGGTCTTCTGACAGCCTAGTTAGTTTGTTAGTTAAGGACTTTAAACCCTTGGGATTGGAAAACGTGGGGGTTTGAACGCCTGGAGATCCCTTCCCCATCCTGCAGCTTCTTTTTGCCAGACAGATCAACAGCTAGAGACCTCTTGAGACCACAAACCTTTGGATGTAAGCCAAAGGGGAATTCTATGCATGGGAAGGAGAATGCCTGGAATCCTTGATTCGTTTGTCCAGGATGTGATAAGGATTTCGGCTGTGGGCAGGGAGTTGGACAAGAAGATTTATTGGGACAGTGGTTTGCTCTCCAAGTTTGTTTCAATTTAGTTTCTGAACATTTCGTTAACAGACTAAGTAACATCATCATCAGGATTCTCTTGTCCTATTCTCCTTAGCTTATAAATGTCTCGCCAAGACCTATGATTCTGCAATTCCTTGCATGTAGGAAACAAGCATTGAAGTTAAATGGCTGGTCTAGAAACTCTCTTCCTGACTTGCTCCAGCGGACTGATAAAGCATCCTTCCATCATCACTTCCATCATTTTAATTTACTGCACCTGCATATGGTTTGCCAATTGCACAGTGGCAGATAGGAGAGCGCTCCAGAGGGTCAACGCCATTGCCCAGAGGATCATGGGTTGCCCTCTCCCCTCTTTGGAAGAGCTTTATAGCTCCCGATGCCTTGAGAAATTTCAAAACGTTCTTAAAGATCCATCTCATCCTGGGCACCCCCTTTTTTTTTTGAACTATTACCATCTGGCAGCCGGTACAGGACAATAAAAACAAGGGAAATAGCCTGAAAAACAGCTTCTATCCCAGGGCAGGAACTATATTGAATTCTACGGTATGGTGCAATATTAATGCAATATCAGGGGTTTTCAATTTAATTGTATAGAATGTGAAGGATGTGTGTTTGTGTTATTTTTATAGTTATAATGTATAATGAAGATGGCAGCGTCATGTGACGTATCGGGACTTTTTCCCCCTTCGCTAAACCGGGCATGGACGTACCCAGCATGTGACGCATCTGGCCCGTGGGCCGGGAGTTTCACAGCCCTGACTTTTGAGCCTCCTTCTTGGAAATTATTCCAGGGAAAGAAAGTTCTTGTCTAATGGATCCTGCTGAACCGGGAGCCAAAACAGCGCAGCTAAGAAAATCCTACAACAGTCCAGATTGGATGCTCCTGCTGACAGAACGGTCCTTGAGGGACGTGTGATGTTTTTGAGTGGCAGAGGAAGATCCGGAGTTGTGTCTCTCCATTTTTATCAATGGAGAAGGTGTAGTGGGTGGAGGGTGTCTCTTTTTAGCCTTTACAATGAAGAGCATATCGCAAAGTTTCGAAACTTCTGCGTTGTCAAAGGCTAGGTCAACCCAGTTTACATCACTACAGGAGATTACTTACTTTGTGAACTTCTCGTGTGCCAGAGCCCTGAAATAAAAACACAGGATTATTACGGAGGTGTTTTTCCCAAACAACAACAACAATGACTTTCAAATACAAACGGGTTGTCATTTGGAGCACAACACACCAGATATATCACAGTTGTAGAGGACCAAAGCATACAGTTTATTGTTATCACTGTACAGGAGATGCCAGAGTCGAAGAAAAAGAACTGGGAAAAATCATGAAATACCACAACCTGGCTATCGAAACTACATGGCTATGGATGAACATGTAACCATGATACCCATTGCCATCGGGACACTTGGCACCATGTCTAAGAATTTTACATCAATAAATTGCAGCTTCCTGCAATAACACCAGCAAAACTGCAAAAAACTGCGCTACTCAGAACATCATATATTTTAAGAAGGTAGTTGGTTGATACCTAGGATGCTGGCAGCCACCCGTATCAACCATCAGCACCAGTCAACGGTATTTGTGATGCATTTTTAAATGTTCAGTTGACTGAGTGTCATGTTTAATGAATAAAAGAGATAATAAGAAGAGAAGGAGAGAGGGTAGGAAGGGGAAGAGAGAGGGTAAGAGTAGGGGAGAGGTAAGGGAAGAAAGAAGGGGAAGGAGAGGAGGAAGGAAGGAAGTAGAGAAGGAAGGGAGAGAGAAAAGGAAAGAAAGAGAAAATAAGGTGGTGTCATAACAGACGCTAGGGATGGTAAACAATACAATCCAAACTGTACCCTATAATCTCTTAAATGGAATAACAATAATATAAGATTGGCAAAGAAAAAGAATAACCATGTGAATGTACCTAGAATTGTATGTAAGCGAATAAATGATAGTAAGAATATATAGCACATTATAGATAAACAATATTTGATTATAAATAGCTAAGTATAAATAAATATAGAATTGTACATAAAAATGGATAACGAATAAAGAGACCATGAATGTAAGATAGAAAGGGAAAACACTAATTGCAAAGAAACCGATACGGAATTGCTGTATGATGGAACTTCTTGTTCCTTGTTCCTTAAGTCATGTGTTCCTTAAGTCATGTGTTTGTTTTTGTTGATGTGTTTATATGTGTAAAATAAAAACTAAAAAAAAAGAGAGATAATAATAATAATACAAAACCCACAGAACTAATGCATATCAAGAAATGATTTAAGAGCTACTTTGTCCTCTCAGCTGTGCTGGACTATTAATCCCATCATCCTAGCCTTTCTGGCCACTGGCTTTAAGGAGAGTCATTATGTTGTGGGGAACAGTCCTAGCATAGGGCACCATTTCAAACTGAACAAAACAAGTGGAAAGAGAGGGAGAAGCACTCTTTTAATTAAACAAAACAAAGCTAAAAACACAGGTAAATCTAAACAAAAACAGCCTTTGGATGAGCAAACCCTTGATATAGAAAGGTTTTCTGATTTGTTGATTATGCTTCAGGGCTGTAGGATACCTGGGATTTAATCCAGAAGGAGCAATTTAACACAGAAGAGTGCAACGATGAAACTTTTTTGAGATTCATTAAAGTAGCTGCATCGGCACTATCCTAATATAATTATCATGAGATACACCAGCTTCTTTTTCATGATGAAGGCAGACCTGATGGAGTTTTCATCCAAAGAAATTTGTTCTTTTAGGGAACTATGGTTTGGGCACAAAAAAAAATTATAAGTCCATGTATGTGTTTGTGAAGAAACTGACTAAGAAATTCAGTGAATTTGTTATTGTCATTTTTTTAGTGTGCCCCTAATTGGTGAGGAGATAGGAAGCAAAACGAGGAATTCAGTAAGAAAACATTATTAGAATGTTGATGAAGACTCTCCGTCATCCAGGCAGAATCATCATGGCAACTGGAGTTATTTTCTTGTTTGTTTGAGACATTTTGCTGCCCATCTAAGCAGCTTCTTCAGTCTGAACAAGTTGGTTAAGAGGGGCAGAGAGTTGTTAGAATGTCCAACTCCTAAAAAATCTTAGGGGTATTCCCGCCGCAATCTCAAGGTTTTTTTCTCCAGATTCCCCTAGCCAACTTGTTCAGACTCAAGAAGCTGAAGCAGGTTGGATGGGCAGCGAAATGTCTCAAGCCAACAAGGATGTAAGTCCAGTTGCTGTTACTCAACTTCCAGATTGTTAGGATGAGCTCCAATGACCAGCTGGGGTCTCTTGACCACCGTCATCCCAGAGATTCTGCGACCCAAAGCCAACTCAACCTGATCTAAATTGTAGTTAACATCATCAAGAGCAAAGCTGGGCGATTGGCATTCTTTGGATGAGCATCTCGGAGCCTTGCAAATTGGGCAGCAAGGAAGCATCCTACAATAGTGCGAGCGAACTACAAGAGACGTCTTCTTCTCCTCCTCCTCCTCATCTTCTTCTTCCCCCATAATCCCTTGTGGGGTAGTCTCTGGGCAACTGAATGGAGCTGAGTTTTTACTGGCCAGATGCCCTTCCTGTCGCTAATGCGGAGTTATATTCAGTATATATTCTCAATGTGCCAAGAGAGAGAAATATCTACCTCTACCTAGGATCGAACTTACAACCTCCTGATTATGAGGTGAGAGCTCCACCTCTGGGCCACCGCACCACTTGAGCAAACTACAAAAGTGTTCATTTTCAATAAGAAATGAGCAAGTGCATTACACATCCGGTGTGTTAAATGCACTTATGAGTTATTGTTGAAAAGAAAGACAGGAAATGGCCTCAAATGTTCCTGCAACAAGACTGTAGCCTCCCAAGCCTCAATCCATGCAAAACTGCTGTATGGAACCCTGGGGGCTTAAAAGCAGAAGTGGAATCCAGCCGGTTCGCACCAGATTACCAGACGTCTCGAATACGCTGAAAAACCCACTGTAGTAGCCGCCTTCACATGTGCATTCCATTGCCTGCTGCACCGGAGGGGCTTCCCTGGGCAAGTCTGAGTAGAGCGATGCAGCAGGCAACGGGATGTACATGCACGGCTGACGCAAAGGGGTGGCGATGGAAGCGGCTTTTTCAGCACGTTCGAGACCTCTGGTAGTTTTCAGCAGCCTCCAGCTGGGAAAAAGGTGGCGGCTGGGAGACTTCTCGCAATCGCACCGAAAAGAGAGCTTGCCTTCTGGTGTCTGAACCAGCCGCCGCGGGAGAAAAGAAAGAGGCGGTTGGGGGGGGAAGCGGGGCTAGGGCTGGGGCCTCTGAAGGAGCTGAAATGGGACTGGCGAAGGGAGAGCAGGTGGCATGCAGGAGGAGGCAGCCTTTGCCAGATTAAGCCAGGCCTGGGCAGAAAATAGGTAGATAGGTAGAAATTCATTTTTTTTCCTATTGGGTTCTGTGGGCATGGCTTGGTGGGGGGCTCATGTGACTGAGTGGGCATGGGTGTGAGTGATGTCGAGTTGGCCACTCCCACCCAATCCCATGACCACCACCACCACCAAGCCACACCCACAGAGCCCGGTAGGAAAAATATTTGAATCCCACCACTGCTTAAAAGGGAGTTGATCCATCCTTAAGCTACTTTGGGAGAAAGAAAGAAAGAAAGAAAGAAAGAAAGAAAGAAAGAAAGGAAGGAAGGAAGGAAGGAAGGAAGGAAGGAAGGAAGGAAGGAAGGAAGACAGACACCTGTGTGTCATCAAAGACGCAAATGGAAATTTCTAGGTCCAGGAGACCAAAACCATGCATCTGTAAACAGGATTTTCAGCTTGATTCATGTCCCAGGTGTGTTTGTTAATTGCACCGCAATTAAGGCCCATTGCCTCTGATTATCATTAGCAAAGCAATTAATGGTCACTTGCACAGAGAGCTCCTTGTATCACCTCCTCGCTCTGCCCTGGGGTCCTTGCGTGTAAAAAAACACCCCACAAAACCCGACTCGGATAAATGACACCGAAGGACTCTCGCCTTTTCTCCCTAGTCTTTCAGAAGAACGTGCACGTTGGTGGAAAAAAATGGGGCCTTCCAAAGGCACCAGGCTCCCCAGGGAGGCCTAAGCTTGCAAATTGGATGATTATAGGCTGTAATGTTCACCCCGCAGAGAAATCTTCATTTCATAAACACTGGTGTCATTAATAGGCTGCAGAGGGACCATCAGGAACTGTTTCGCTGGATTCAACGCTGTGTTTGCAGAGTGACTTGTGGTTTGATGCTTCTTCTTTTGGCGGGGCTTGTTGTTGTTAATCACGAAGTTGTGTCCGGACCATCACGACCACATGGACAACGTTTCTCCAGGCCTTCCTGTCCTCTACCATCCTCTGGAGTTCATTCAAACTCCCACTAACTGCTTTGGTGACTCCATCCAGCTACCTCATTCTCTGCCATCCCCTTCTTCTTCTGCCCTCAATCGTTCCCAGCATGAGGCTCTTCTCCAGTGAGTCCGTCCTTCTCATTAGCTGGCCAAAGGATTTGAGTTTCCTCTTCAGGATCTGGCCTTCTAAAGAGCAGTCAGGGTTGATCTCCTCTAGGGCTGACCGGTTGGGTCGCCTTGCAGTCCAAGGGACTCGCAGGAGTCTTCTCCAGCACCAGAGTTCAAAGGCCTCCATTCTTTGGCGCTCAGCCTTTCTTATGGTTCGGCGGGGCTGGCCTTGTCCTAATACATCTGCTGAGGCAACTGCTTACCTCTTGTTTGATCCAAACAAATGAGCCTGTTCACTTTTCGTTTCTATTTGTTGAAAAGTCCCTTCCACCTACATCTGACTCTGGAACTCCCATTTTTGCAGATTTAGGTGGGTCTGACAGCCTTCTCTGAAGCCGTGGTGGCGCAGTGGTTGGACTGCAGTACTGCAGGCTACTTCTGCTGCCTGCCGGCTGCCTGCAATTTGGCACTTTGAATCTCACCAAGCTCAAGGTTGACTCAGCCTTCCGTCCTTCCGAGGTGGGTAAAATGAGGACCCAGATTGTTGGGGGCAAATAGGCTGACTCTGTAAACTGCTTAGAGAGGCCGGTAAAGCACTGTGAAGCGGTATATAAGTCTAAGGGCTACTGCTAATGCTATTCTCAGTTAATGACTGAGAATAGTCATTAACTGAGAAAGCCTAGGAGGTCCACCTTTCAAATCTTCACAAAAGCTCCTGGGATGATCATCTAACTCCTTGCACAATTATCTCCAGATTGTAGTCATTGTTTTTACATTTTCAAAATTATTTTAATTTGCAGTTTTGCGCATATCTTTTTTTTTTTCATTTTTCAAGAGGGGGAAAGGAAAAAGTAAACTGCAACAACAATTTCCTTTGTGATTGCAGTTTAAATGGTGGAACTCTGGGGTTTTTTTATATAATACGAAAGCAAAAAATGTCAATTCAGATGGTTTTATTTGATTAGACCTCTCACTGTTTTGGTTACACTGTATAGAATTTTACTGCATTTTTAACAATTAACAGTTGTGTTGACTGTTAACTATAGCAGTGAGGATGCCCCAGAATCACAAAATATATGTATTTAAAATAAAGGAAACAAATGTGATCTTGGTCTGACTAACTACCTTTTTAGTCCCTGACTTACAGACAAATCTTAGCTATAAGCTACATCTATTAGACTCTTCTATTAAATCTTAGTTAGTAGTTCTTTCTGACTAATGCAAGCTATCTACCAGGGAAATGAGCAAATAAAACATCCAAAAAAAAAAACCCCTAAAAACTTACTCTTTGGGGAATGGGATGGGCTGGAGCAAACTGGCCAGAGCTGGTCTCCAATCTTCGTAATCTGATCTGTAATTAGAAAAGCACAATTAGCTTGAACTCCATGCAGAATTTACTACAGTGAATAAGCTATATTTCTAGCCAGCATAATTTGATGTTGTGTTTGTGCATGAAGTTAACCTTGGTCTCTGGCAGCCTTCTTTAACCTGATGCCCCTGGAGCTACCCAGATGAGACTTTTAATAATAATAACTCAACCCTCCTGATCATGGACCATCCTAGTTGTGAGTTCTGGATGTTATAGTTTCAGCACCTTAGAGAGTACCTAGAAAAGACAATTCAAGTCCAACTTCACTCAACTTCCAACTTGGTAATTGGCCTGAGGGTGAAACCCTAATAGACACCTATGTCCACCCTGTGTTTTGTCTATGTTAATTCCATTTCTTGTTGTTGTTGAATCTGCAAGCTGTTGTCTTTTGCAAGGAAGCAGTGCTGACTTAACACAAACTTGTGACTGTATATAATCAGGGGTGGGCTTCAAAAATTTTAGCGAGGGGTTCTCTGCCTGGTTGCTGGGTGGATGTGGCCATGGCCTAGTCGGCCTCCTGCACCACAGTGTGTGTGTGTGTGTGTGTGTGTGTTTGCCCTCTACGGGCTCTGGAGTTTTTCCTTGCGCCTCCAGAAGGGCGAATACGGCCTCCCCAGGCTCTGGAGGCCCATTTGCAGCCTTCCCAAATTTCTGCTAGGCCCTTTTTTCTCTTTCCCCGAACCTCCATGCGTGCCCTTAACTCACATGCATCCAAAAATGGGCCGCATGGGGACTCCTGGGAGATGTGGGATGGGGTGGGTGAGGCCAGCTAGGAGTCGGATTTGGGGTGCTCCAAATTGCACAGAATGTTAGCTACAGGGTCTCCCGTGACCCCCGAGAACACCCAGCAGCCCACCTCTATATATAATCCTCCAATGGAACAAGAGTTGCTGGGAATAGCATAAGAAACACAGGTTCCATCTTTCCTGTAACATGTGCTAAGGAGCCAACATGCAAATGAAGATGACCCCTTTCATCCTTCATGCTAATTTGGGAAATCCACCAGCAGGACTTGATATCTCTTCCAATACCCGGGAACAGCATTAGATTTACTACTATGCTATCTGCTTGTTTCGTGGGATTCCTGCTGAAATTGAGAAGGAAGGCCACAGGGTGTGCTCCCTAGTAGGAACCCAAGAAACTCATGTGGGCTATCTGGAAAGTCATGGGGAAGAGCAACTCACAGCATCTTGAGTATTTCCACAAAGCAGCCAAGGATACGGTCTGCTTGAGCGCTGAGTTCGATGCTAATGCTACTGCAGGTGGGGCTGACCATCAAACAGTCAATCAGGTTGGGCTCGCTGTCGTTGCCGATGCTGGCGGTCATCTTCTGGTTAGCCATGTTGTTGCGTTCAACCTCAACGTGGATCTCGTTGGACGTGACGATGACGGACTTGAGGCGGGATTCAGCCAGTGTAGCCTCCCGGGACATCAGGTCAGGGCTGGTGTGGAGAAGACGGAGAGGCAGGTTGGGCTTGCGGTCGCAGGGCTGCTGGCAGCCATTCCGAATTTCCTTCAGGCTTGGAGAGTTGTCCCGGCTGTCGCAGGAGGGGAAGATTTAAAAAAAAAGGGGGGGGGGTTCAGGTTAATGTCAGCATTCCAAATATCATCCAGAATTAAATCAGAGTTCCAAACATAACTTTCATTAAAGTTCCAATTTAATAAGAGAGAGATGTTGGTACATCTGTGGAAAAGCCAAATCTGAAAGCTTCCTGGGTTTTCCACCCAGTTGAAAGTTCATGGTCTTGTCCCCCACCCACAAGTCCATCACATGGTCCAATCTTCCTCTGCCATGCTGGCATTTCCACCCATCAAGTTCCGGTCAGGTGCAGAGGTGCGGAGACAAAGAATGACCTTGGGCTTCTAGAAAGGAATGCTTTATTTTAACAACACATTCTACTCCTTACTATCCCCCCTCCCAATTCCGCACTAATGAAACAGCATAGTAAAGAAAAAGAGAGAGAGTGAGTGGCAGGCCAAAGATCCTAAAAGGAAGGTGACTGCAGGTCTGACATCGAAGTTGCCAGATGTAAATAACAGAAATAATGGGGAAGAGACCAGATGGCTACTTTGCAAAGTCTTGCAACATGCCCTCCCTTGTTTTTTTATTGCTGTGTGCGACTCTTTTTGTTTTTTTAAATTTAAATCTTGGCCAGCTGCAATTACATTGTCCTATTTATACCACAAGAAAACAGATGTCTCTCGAAAGGGATTTGCAACGCAGCCCCTGTTTTGCAGCAGTCTGGGAGGAATGCAATCATCTCTGTGAGGAGGTTGGGGAGGAAGATGGGCCGGTCCTGGAGTCTGGGGAAGGCTAAGATGAGGGTTCTGTGTCAGAGGCAGAGAGGGGGACAGAACCGTATGCCAGTTATCAGCTGCCTTCAGAGTCAGACATCAGTGAGGCAGACAAACAGCTGGAGCCTATTCCCAGTGTGCACATGCGCAGAGTTGCCAGACTTCCCTTCGTCTGGCAACTCTGTGTATGCACACCCTGGGAACAGACTTCAGCTAAAGAACAGGGGTCAACTTGAGAGTCAGGCCACAGGTGGACAATGAATGACCTCCATCAGAGGAAATAAAAGAGGAGCGAAAGGGGAGTGGAGTTTGCAGGAGACAATTAGTTCACTTAATTGGTGAATGACTCTCTGAGACTCCTTGCCAAGCTTTGCAGATATCGGCCTGTCAGATTTCCCAGCCAGATAAGGTCTCTGACTGTCAATCCTCCCTTGAAAGACTTTGCTGGATGTGAATGAGCAGAATTCACAGTCAATTAATAAAAGGGTTTTTTGTCGGGACAAGGAGTCTGCTTCATGCTCTTGGGAAGCCTCGGTCAGAACAGTCTCACCCCGATGATGCAAAATTGTGATGCAATTGTTTCTCTCAATAAACAGCCCACCAGGATAGTCAACTCAATTTCCTAGAAAATGGGATTTGTGGAAAAGCAAAGCAGATGCCTCTTTGCCAGAAGGCTTCTTGGGCTTCACAGAGAGTTAATAAACAGCATACTGGTGAGCTGGTTTCTTCTATCAACCAAAGGTCTCCCACATCATGCTTGCAAAATTCCAAATCTGCCCCGTTCCTCACAATTTCACCTCAATATCGACAAACACCCCCTCCCCACAACTTCCTCTGCAGAGCTTGCTGGGAAAAGGCCTGGAAACTAAAACATATGGAGAACGGTTGCAGGATTTGGGTTTGGCAAGTCTGAAAAAAAGAAGAATTAGGGGTGACATGATAGCAGTATTCCAGTATTTGAGGGGCTGCCACAAAGAAGAGGGAGTCAAATTACCAATATTCTCCAAAGGGCAGAACAAGAAGCAATGGATGGAAACTAATCAAGGAGAGAAGCAACCTGGAGTTAAGGAGAAACGTCCTAACAGGGAGGACAACTGACCAGTGGAAAGGCTTCCCTTCAGACGTTGTGGGCACTCCATCACTGGAGGTTTTTAGGAAGAGACTGGACAGTCACTTATCTGAAATGGTATAGGTTCTCCTGCTTGAGCAGGGGGCTGGACTAGAAGACCTCCAAGGTCCCTTCCAGCTCATTCATTCATTCTATTCTAAAAACGTAACACGTTTTGATGCAAGTGCATTTTCCTTCTTTGAGGGTTACCCCTGAAAGGGCTCACGGGGGGGGGGGGGGAGGTGACTGACCTGTTGATGAATTCTTTTTTTTTTCCAAAAGTTTTATTTTCTTTTAAAACAAACATTTCATCATTCCTCAATCAGTGAGACATCGGAGTACAATTTTTTTTTGTGTCAAAATAGTTCTAGTTTACCACCAAATTCTTGTCTAGCCTAATGTATACCCCTCCCTCCCTCCACCCTCCCCACCAATCCCCCTCCTCCTTCCCCCCCCCTACTTCCCAGAACCCGTACACGGTATGGATTTTTAACAAACACAGTCTAAAATCTATTGAGAAAAAAGAAATAAAGAAATTAACCTGTTGATGAATTCTTCGTAGCAGGAATAAATGGCTGCTAGGCAGACGGCAACAAGATTCGGAAGGACCCGTGGGTGTGGACACTGGCCGGTCGGGCCGTGCATACTGGAACGACAGGAAAGGGATGTCAGATGGTGTGTCCACAAAGAGCATTGTTAAGGAAGGAGAGGCACAAAGACTAATAAAAGAGAACATTTGTATCTCAGGGTTGAACTATGAGGTCTTTGGTGCCTTTGAGATCGTTCGTTTTCTTTGCAGATGTTTCATGACCCAACTAGGTAACATCATCAGTGGCAGAAGGGAGGAGGGTTTGCAGGGAGGAGGGGAGGAGGACGACTATGGGGCCCAGAAGGGAGGAGGGTTTGCAGGGAGAAAGAGGAGGGACGATGGGGTCCTTGGTGCTCTCTGAGCTTGGTGGTTTTCTTGCAGATGTTTCATTACCAAACTAGGTAACATTCTCAGTATTAGAATGGAGTGGGGTTTGCTTGGTAGGATAATGATATATCTGCAAGAAAACCACCAAACCACCAAGGACCTCACAAATCCTAAATCCAGTCCCCCTGACTTGGTTCCATAGGGATTGCAGAATGACCAGTCGCTTTGGAAATAGTATTTTCTTTTAATTTATACTTATTAATGTTTTAGATTTGTCACCCCAGGTAACAACTGCATTAGCATAATAATAAAGAAGAGAGTACTATGGTCTGTGATGCATTCTACTAGTTGTTAGTATATTATGGTGTTTATTTGCTTCAATCGGCTTTTGTTCTTTTTAATTGTTGCCGATCATCAACCAAATAAACATTGATTGAGTCACTGATGAATGGAAACGACACACAGCAAAAGGTGTGGATCCTGCTAGGATGAGAAGGTTTGCTAAATTATAGGTCAATGTTGAGAAGAAACACCCTTCTTTATCCAAAAGGTGCTTTTTCAAAAGGCAACTGGACTTTGCTCTCACTTCCCACCTTCTTCAGTTCTGACTGAATGGTGAGGAATGGAAGGATCTATATACCTTGAAGTCATCTGGTCGTTAGCACTCTCTCTGAGAGTCACTGGGGCCACTTGGAGGTTTCTCTGTGACCTGAAGGTCACCTGAACAGGTGGGCGTGGGACCTTCTTGGAGCTTCTAAAAGGATTGTGTTATAAACAGGAGATAGGTAGTGTTGTATCCCCACCCCTTCTGTTGAGAGAGGGCTGCTCAATCTTAATGTAGATGGCCTCTTTCAAACCTTAAAAGAGATTCCTTTTTAAAATCCTTCCCTCCGCCACCCTTCAATCAGAACTGAAGAAGCTTCTTGGATGAGAAGTGAAACGTCTTCAAGGAAAAACGAAGTCCGGCTTACTTTTGAAAAAGCACCTTTGGGACAACGGTGACCTGGATGACTGAGAATCTCCATAGACAAACACCCTGCCTTGTTTTTTGCAGGTTTAAGTTAAGCTCATGGCAAAATGTTGGCTATCAAAAGCTGATGGCGAGGAGAGCCATTGAAGCGCGAGACGAGGCCAAGGTCCTACAAAGGGAATTTTTTTTACCACACGCCCATATTTACCTGTGGATAAATTTCTTTACCACTTCCATGCCTGCATTCAGTTCATTCAAGGCCAGAATATACTCCTGAGTAAAGAGCCGCAACCGAGGACATTTACCAAAATCCTTTCAAAAAACAGAGGGGGAAAACAGATATTTAAGACTCGGAAATGCCAAAGACTGGACTTCCAATAAGGATGTCTTGAGCAAGGGAAAGTTTCAATCAGTATTTATACAGATACTAGCTGATAATCTGGCTTTGCCTGGAACAAATCCCCCTTACCAGAGGGAGCCCCCTTGTGGAGTACTGTAAAGCTGTTACCATGGCAACTCCACTGTGCTGTACAGTAGAAGCCACTTCAAGGCACAACAGGCTGTATCTTAACAGAATTAGAATCCAAAATGCACACTATCAAAAGTACTGTGATTTGAAACAACAGATATAATGCATTCCTTTTCATTTCAGCATTCCAGAGTTATGCTGGAACATAGGTCAAGTGATCAAAATTTGGATGCTTGGCAAACTGACAAGTATTCACAACAACTGCAGTGTCCCGGGTCACGTGATGGTTCGTGGACTTTTCAGGTGGTTTCAGACAAGCAAAGTCAATGAGAGAAGACAGATTCCCTTAAACCAGTGTTTCTCAACCTTGGCAACTTGAAGATGTCCGGACTTCAACTCCCAGAATTCCCCAGCCAGCATTCGCTGGCTGGGGAATTCTGGGAGTTGAAGTCCAGACATCTTCAAGTTGCCAAGGTTGAGAAACACTGCCTTAAACAACCATAAGATTCACTTAAAACTTGCAGTGTTTTGCTTAACAACTGTGGCAAGAATGGTTGTAAAATCGTGTGTGGTTCACTTAACAATCACCTTGTTTAGCAACTGAAATTTTGGTTCCCAATGATGGTTGTAAGTCAAGGACCTCATGTACTCTTTTTTTAAATTAATAGCAATCGCACTTAGACTTATATATCACTTCATATACCACTTTTACAGCCCTCTTTAAGCAGTTTACAGAGTCAGCCTACTGTCCCCAACAATCTGGGTCCTCATTTTACCCACTTCAGTAGTTTAGTTTAGTTTAGTTTAGTTTAGTTTAGTTTAGTTTAGTTTAGTTTAGCTTAGTTTAGTTTAGTTTAGTTTAATGAAATTTGTATGCCGCCCACTCCCATTGGGACTCTGGGCGGCTCACAGGCAAGATAAAAGCATTTTTAAAAATTTTAAAATAAGAAATACAATATTAAAATCAACACAACATCCATTCTGTCCAACAGGACAGTAGGACAGAAGGCTGAGTCAACCTTGAGCCTGGTGAGTTTCTAACTGCCAAATTGTAGGCAGTTGGCAGGCAGCAGAAGTAGCCTGCAGTACTGCACTCTAACCACTGCGCCACCACAGCTCATAATGGAAAGAATGTTACTCAACCTTGTGCCCTGCAGATACCCTGAGTGCAACAACCATGTTCCCCAGCCAGCATGACTAACTGGGTTGGATGGGACGCATTGTCCACCGATTAGAAGACTTGAGTTATAATAGCCCCACCTAGTTCATTACTAAAATTCCAAGGCTACCAACGCAGAAAGGCTCCTTCCCAAGATATGCCCATACTTGTCCCCAATTCTTTAATTGCTTGCGAACCTCCACAGCTCTGAAGTTGCTGTCTGCAAGATTTGGGTGGTTGAAAGGTTTTCTCTTGCTTGAATGCAATGTGCTCCCAAAAAGTTTGCAGAAAGAATAACCATGCCAAATAAGGGCCAGGCCGATTCGGAGGCAGCTGAGTCAGCCAGCTGATTTTAAATGTCACGAAAAAGCAGCAAATTTGCTAGTTATTTAATTTGCTGCTATGTTATTACAACATCAGTGAGCTTCACAGCTTCGGATGCCAAGCATGTTGGATCGCTTCAGGCAATAGGTATCCTTGTTTTCTTTTGAACATTTGGGTCTTCGGTTTTACTTGGAAATAAGAGCTGATTGCGGGACACGCAGTAGTCTAAATTGGTCAACACAATCGAATGTTCTCCAGGGGTTTCGGGCTATATCTTCCATTGTGGATGGAAGACTACCACGAACATCTGGAAGGCTTCGAGATGCATGTCCACATTAAAGACCTACAGTGAACTCATTCTTTTTGCTCAGGTTATGTAGCCCAAATGAGAGCCACAGGGAGCCAAGAGCTGGCGAGATCAAGGGACAGCGAGACATAAACATTTTAGGAGAATGCAGTATTGCAAACTAACTCTGCCCACCGCCAGGAGTCCGATCCTGACCGGCTCAAGCTTGGCTCAGCCTCCAATCCTTCCAAGGTTGGTAAACTGAGGACCCAGATTGTTGGGAGCAACAGGCTGGCTCTGCAAACCACCCAGAGAGGGCTGTAAAATACCATGAAGTGGGATATAGATCTAAGTTGTGAACCATGGGGGCGCAATGGTTAGAATGCAGTACTGCAGGCTACTTCTGCTGACTGCCGGCTGCCAGCAATTTGGTAGTTCGAGTCTCACCGGCTCAAGGTTGACTCAGTGGTGAAATTCATTTTTTTTTACTACCGGTTCTGTGGGCATGGCTTGGCGAGTGCGGCAGGGGAAGAATACTGCAAAATCTCCATTCTCTCTCCATTCTAGGGGAATGGGATTGCAAAATCTCCATTCTCATCCCACTCTGGGGCCAGCCAGAGGTGGCATTTGCCGGTTCTCCAAACAACTCAAATTTTCTTCTACCGGTTCTCTGAACTACTCAATATTTCCGCCACCGGTTCTCCAGAACCTGTCAGAACCTGCTGGATTTCACCCCTGGGTTGACTCAGCCTTCCATCCTTCCGAGGTCAGTAAAATGAGGAGATTGTTGGGGGATTGTAGGCTGACTCTGTAAAGCACCGTGAAGCGGTATATAAGTGCTATTGCTAAATTCTATTGCTATTGTTGTTGTTTCTGTCTATCAGAGTGGAAGAAGCCACAGCTAAATTGCCAGGTACCCAAATGAAGGTATTCCATGTTCTTTTATGTTGTTAAAGGTACTACACCACAACATTTCTCCTGTCCAGCAATGAAGGTAGGGGTATTCTTAAAAACTGGTATGAAAAAGTTCAGGAACAGTTTAGACACATGTTGCAAATGTGATTGGTTGAAAGCGAGCAGGCATTACGGACATAAATGATTGACAGCCCGCTATGATGCCTTGTGCTCCTTTCTTTGTGAAATTCCTCAGTCCCTTGGCCGAACGCTCGTGTCTGTCCGACCCCTGCTTGGCCAGCAAACGGGGCTGCACAAACTCACAAAAGGAGCCGAGATCTTTTGACTGATTTACGCCTCCACTTAGAATGCCGTTAGCATAACAAATGTTTGTATGATATCACAAATGGCGGTTCTCCAAATTCATCAGGACCAAGAAGATTGAGTCTTTTTGCATTGCCGGAGCAATGCAAAAGCTGAACATTTGAACATCGGCGGCGGAGACAATGAAGTTGCAAAGGCCAGACCATAAATCTCAGCTTTTCATTATCTACCCTGGATGGTCAAAGCACTCTGGCAGTTAAAAAAGATCTTCCCCTAGAGCTCCAACGGATTGTCAACTGTCTTTTGCATACTGACATTATTTGGGGATAACCCCACCATTGGCTCCCTCTAAGATAGCTTTTCTTCTTGAAGGGCTGTGCAGATTTTTTTTAAAATAAATTGCCCATGGGGAACATGTTTCTTGCAAGAGGCAGACTCATGGGCAGCCAAGTGAAAATCTGCAGACCTCTTGGCACAAGTCATTTCATGTTGCAAGGTTTCAGTTTGCAAAATCAGCCTGGGTGCATTTAAAAAAAAAAGGTGAAGGGGGTTGTGCTACTTGTAAACCAAAAGATTTTCTGCAAAGCAGAAAGGTGATTGTTTCATCAGTTTAGGCAACTGATTCAGAGGAAGGTTACTGCCTAATTTTTAAAAAAAAGAATACTACTCAAGCAGTTACATTGCTTTCGATGGATTAAGACCTAGATTTAATAGGAAAATGGACGCAGACATAAGAATACAAAATCTTCAGGCTTCCCTGAAGGCTCCGGAGGGTGAAAAATGGCCCTATGAGCAAACTGGAAGTCCATTCCCAAACTTCTGGTTTGCCCGTAGGGCCAGTGTTTCATGCTTTGGAAGTTTCAGGGAAGGCTCTGGAGGGTGAAAAATGGCCTCAAAAGAAGGCCGAAGTCAGCTGGCTAGTGCGCACGCTGGCCAGCTGATAGGGCAATGCTTTACGTGCCCTGCCATAGGTTCGCCATCATGGCTGTATTGTGTAAAGGAAAGTCTCACCCTCCCGTATACTTTCCCCCATATGGTGAGTGTATTTCTCCACAAGTGGGAAGAAGCCTCTGAGGCAGGACCTTCCTGGAAATTGCAGGTGTGATTCAGAATCCCGCCTGGAAGCTCCTGCTTGGTTGTTTGGAAAGACAAGTGATGAATCGATCTATCGCTTGCCTGACTGCCTACCTACCTCTCATAAAGTAAGAAGTTCTTTGACTAAAACATGACTCATGGTTAGCATGTGAAGCTTGTGCACTTGGTTTTGGAAGCTGTTTGCTATTATCTTCTTCTGGAAGCTTGTTTCAGTAGATTCTAAGCTTCTTGCAACTTTGGGAGCTCTTTAGGGTCTGCATCAAAATATTAATCAAGCTAGACCCTATCTAGTTTCTCAGCCCAGAAAAGACTGACAAATATCAGTTTGGCCTTGTGGTTGAAGGCACCAGGCTAGAAACCAGGAAACTGTGAGTTCTAGTCCCACCTTAGGCATGAAAGCCAGCTGGGTAACTTTGGGCTGATCACCAGGAGCTGGTGAGTTCTAGTCCCATTTTAGGAATGAAAGCGAGCTGGATGACTTTGGATCAATAACCAGGAGATGGTGAGTTCTAGTCCTCCCTTAGACATGAAAGCCAGCTGGGTGACTTTGGACCAATAACCAGGAGATGGTGAGTTCTAGTCCTCCCTTAGGCATGAAAACCAACTGGGTGATTTTGGGCCAATCACAAGGAGATGGTGAGTTCTAGTCCGGCCTTAGGCATGAAATCTGGCTGGGTGATTTTGGATCAACAACCAGGAGATGGTGAGTTCTAGTCCTCCCTTAGGTATGAAAGCCAGCTGGGTGACTTTGGATCAATCACCAGGTGATGGTGAATTTTAGTCCTGCCTTAAGCATGAAAGCCAACTGGGTGACTTTGAGCCAATCACTCTTTCTCACACTTGGGTGACAAGCCCATTGGTAAATTCCTGTCTCAACCAATGGATCATCACTCAATTGATCCAAAAGAAACAGATCCTGCAAGTTGCAAGAAAATGCTAGGAAGGGGGAGAAAAAAGTACGGGGCATAATCTTTTTCAGCAGCTTTTACAGTCCAATCATGCTCTTTGATTCAACTTCAAGGATAAAAGTCAATTAAGAAAGATGAAACAAGTAGATGAACAAGGAAGGGCTAAAACCTCTCTGCACTTGTGAATATAAATCACAGTGCCTCCCGAAGGGGGAAAAAACATTTCTGTTCTTGCCTGTTGACCTGTAATACGTTGCTTGTCCTTTCTGTACCAGTATCAAAAAGAGGAAAGTTTTACGTATAAGTCTTCCCATTAAATACTGTCTAGAAAACATTTCAGGTAGAAAGGCAGGAGAGCAGATTATGAATATTTATTTAGCCATTCCATGTTTCACTTTTGGAAAAAGGATGCCCCCCCCCCTCGCACAATTACTTTCCACACCTTCCATTTTTCACAAAAGACAAAGAGGTAGCCTTTAGGAGGGAAAAGAACCACAAACTTTCACCAACTTTCTCTTTTTAGATAAACATGGAGACAGGCTTCCAATGAAGCATGAACCTAAGTATTTTAGGACTACAGTGGCACCTCTGTACTCATTGTTAATTGGTTCCAAAACAATCAATACCAAACAATTTTTTCCCATAAGGAATAATGTAGTACGTCACAAGGCAGCCTACATCAACATGTTCTAGCAAATGCATTGAGTACTAAACAAAGGATGAATACCGGGACAACATTTTTGTGTCAAAATGCATTGAGTACCAAATCCGATGAGTTTCAACGCAGTCAAGTACCAAGGTACCACGGTACCTGCTTCTTTGTTCCATAAATACATTACATGGACATAACGGACCACATAAAATAACAGCAAAGTGAAGCTTTTGTACTGAAAAACCAAGGCAACGAAGTGATGGACTCACCATGTTATGTTTTAGGATTCTTTGTACCACTGGAGTGAAGACTTCTATGACCACCATAGACCGGGGGCGTTCTCGGCAATGCTGTGTCAAGAGATGGTTAGATTTAAAAAGAGGTGAGAAAAAGCACAATCCACTGCCTCTAATGACCCAACATTTTATTCATCTTAGCAAGGATAACATCAGTTATAATGGCTCTCTTCCCCAATCTACCAGAGAGATCTTTGTGAAGGGATTGACAAGTACTTCTCAGTAAGGACCACGGAAGTTACGTCTCACTCATGTTGCCTGTTCCTCTTCTTTCTGAAGCTGTCAGGCTTGGAAACCATCTCAGTTAAAAGCAAGGGAGATCTAGTAGTGAACAATGGGTCCACTGGATTACAGTAGTTTGCAACCCAAAATTCCCAATATTAGATGGGAAGTCCAATAGATGTCAATTTTTACGTATTTCTTTCAGTAGCATAGAGAGGTCATGTGTTATAATTGGAAACACATCAAAACAGTCATTATTAGCAACAAAGTTGCTAATAAATACTGGAGCATCCCTCAAATTGAATTTTCATCCCAGACAGTTATTGGCTTGCTTGCTCATTTAGCTCGTTATCTCTGTATCTATCTCTGTATTAAATATCTCTGTATGTATCTCTGTGTCTGTCTATCATCCATCCATCTATCCAGTGGTGGGATTCAAATAAATTAACCAGTTCTCTACCGTAATGATTTCTTCCAACAACCAGTTCACCAAACTGCTCAGAAAGTTAATAACCCGAAGTTGGTGCAAACTAGCTGAATCCCAACACTGTATGTATGTTTGTATCTATCTATCCATCCAATCCAATCCAATCCAATCCAATCCAATCCAATCCAATCCAATCCAATCCAATCCAATCCAATCCAATCCATCCATCCATCCATCCAACCAACCAACCAACCAACCAACCAACCAACCAACCAACCAACCATAATGCTTATAATTCATGCTTATCTTGGAGGACTGTAGTTATGGACAGCCTCGCTAGGTAGATCAGACAAAAAAATCGACTCTGCAGAAAGCTAAAAAAAAAAAGTTTATTGAGAGAAGCTACAGTAACAACATCTTTAGACTGTGTTGTCTCTCCTCCATTTATGCTCCGGTAAGGACGACAGCTGTCTAAGCAAAACTGTCTGAATGTTATCAATTTTCTCTGGACTTAAAAAAAAAAAAGTTTTATCTCATTTTGTCTAGATCACAGTTTCTGCGTATATCCATAAAGGTTACACCTTCCTTACTCTCTACAAACAAAACCTTAACTTGTTTAAGGAGCTGCGACTTAAGACAGTTTTGGACATTGGTTGCAAAAATTAAGAAAAGAAACAAGGACACCAGAAATACCTTGCAAAAGAATTCACACAAGTCAGGTGGTGGATGGTTGTTTTCCAGCAAAGGAGCAAGTGCCTAAAATGATGAAGGAATGACAGCACGTTTATATTCATTTATAATCTGGCCGTTATATTAGAAGCAGGCTCTCTATTATTCTTCCATCTCCAACCAGAAGAAGAAAAGGGCTCTTGTAGGCAAAAAGGTTACTGCAGAAGATGACGTAGATAAAGAAACTTCTTCAGAATCCTGAACCACATTTCATTTAAGAGATTTCTAAACATTTGGGCTGCTGGAGCAAACAAGACGAATCAGACATGAAGCCTCATCAGCACCAAGGATCCCTTCACCAAACATTCAACAGTGGTCAGGGTGGCAATTTAACTATTACTGATAGATGAGCATCCTGGGAAAAGTGTTTAGGGAAGAGGTGTGGGTTTCTTCCTCTGCTACCCTGTTTCCCCAAAAATAAGACCACCCCCCAAAATAAGCCCTCCCCTAAAATATTTACACGCATGGGCAGCTGCTCCCCACTGCTGCATCCTGCTTCCACTTTGGTCTGCTCCCAGCGCGGGGAGTAGGGCGCACTCTGATTGGTTGCGCATCAGACAGTGCCGGGTATAAAATAGCTATCAAAAGTGCTGAACAGCTGCTGGGGTAGTGATCCACTGGTTAGAGCTAATTGTTAGCCTAAATAAAGTCTGTTAGCCTTCAGCTCAGTCTCGTCTCTATCTGTCATGCTGAGCATTGGGAAAGATCACCCATCATTTCCTTGGGAGGGGGGACATACCCCACATGCACCGTTCAGCATCCTTGCAGTGACACTCCCCTGTTTGCCCCAAAATAACCCCTCCCTGGATAATAAGCCCTCCCCTAAAATATTTAACCACATGTGCAGCCGGTCCCCATTATTTCCTGGGGGGAGGGGAGAACATTCCACCACGTGCCCCACATGCACCTCCCATCCACATGGAATAGCCCCCATGGCCGCAAACTCTACCTTCCACGCCCCTTCTCTTAGTGGCGGCTGCAAAGAGAGCCCTGTGATGCCAGGGCTGGCAAGAGTGCCAGGCACAGGGACAGAACATCCAGCCCTCCCTGGATCATATGATCCGTGGGTGAGGTTAAGAGGCCTCCTGTACCTCCAAACTAATAAGACCTCCCCAAAAATAAGGCCAAGTGCTTATTTCAGGGGTCAAAAGAAAATAAGACCCTGTCTTATTTTCGGGCAAACAAGGTATTTGCTTTCAGGAAAATGATTTATTCTTCCCTGATTTTTCAGTACTCTTAATAAGGATCTGGACTGCCTATGCAAAACATCTGGCAACATATTACTTAAGATATTCTGAGGATCACCTCTTTTTGCAACCTCTGATCATTTGGGCCCATCTTTCTCTCTTGGAGTAACAGTCCTGTTTGAAGAGTTTCCCGATCTAACAAAAGCCAGGACCATGGGAATTTTCCAAAGCAAGTGGAAACTTCTTCCTTTCCAACAAAGCTCTTGTTTTCCCAATTCCTAACTTCATCCTTTCTCTGTTCATTGCTAGGCAACTCAAACGCAGTTACATGCTGTAATGGCACTAAGAGTAACAGCAGCCCCATAATCAGATTATGTCACTGTTGCCACGATTGTAAATTATGATGTATTGTCAGAACAGAAGATTCTTCAAGGTTTAGTCTGTCTTGGGGCTAAAGAATTCCAGGTACCAGATTGCAAAAACAGTTGTTGTTTTTTTTAAAGACAGGAAGAAGCTTCTGCAAAAACCTTTCTGGCAATTCTTTTTCAGAGCATCAATTCTTTGGAAACTAAACTGCTTGAATATCTTCTCCACTTGGATTTAAAGAGACAACTAACACACCAACTAACACACATGTAAAAGCCACAGGCCTACATTAAAGCCAAACAGAGAGCGTGGGCATTCAAGACGGACTTATCTTGTTGGAAGACAGACTCACATAACTAATGCTACTCAAGCAGAGGAAAAATTTCTCTGTTATTGAAACCTCCTGAGAATAATTTCCTAATCCATGTGTTGTTCAGTTGATAAATCATATCCGATCCCTCACGACCTTATGGACCGCAGCCCACCAGGCTAGTGGTGGGATTCAACGTTTTTTTTACTACCGAAACTGTGGGTGTGGTGTGGCTTGGTGGGCATGGCTTGGTGGGTGTGGCAGGGGAAGGATGCTGTAAAATCCCCATTCCCTCCCAATCATCTGGAACTCGGGTGGCAGAGAATAGATGGGGGCAGGGCCAGTCAGAGGTGGCATTTACTGGTTCTCCCAACTACTCAAAATTTCCGCTACTGGTTCTCCAGAACTGGCCAGAACCTGCTGAATACCTCTCTGCACCAGGCCTCCCTGTCTTCTGGTGTCTTTTGGAATTTGTCCAAATCCATCCATCTGTCCGTCCATCCATCCATCCACTCACCCCCCTATTCAATTTATTGGCCGTCCATTTTACCACAGGATAACTCTGGAGGGCTTATAGTATTAAATTCATGTTCATTGAGTCAACGACACTATCTAACCATCTCATCCTCTTCCATCTCCTCCTTTTCCCTTCCACCTTTCCCAACATCAGGGTCTTTTCCAAGGAGTCCCATACTTTGGTGGCTAAAGTATTTGACCTTCTTTAGAAAGTTCTCCAAGGATTTTTAAGTGACAGCAAAGCTGCACACACATCTGGCAACAGATTATTATTGCACTTGCTCTTTGGTCACATTATTTGTGTTGGAAGGTTTGTTGAGACCATTACGGAACCAGATGAAAATGGTAACTAAGGTAAGGTTACTTAACAATGGTATTGGAAATTGTGAGCTTCCAAAATTCAGCAAGAAAATTAAGGAGACCATATTCACCTTTGTGATAAACGGCTGACTTGGCTAGCATTTTTACAAGGAAAAGATAACAAAATACGTAAGAAGAATATAGACTTCTCCTTCACCTCATTTAGCCAACCAGATGCACTTTAATTATTTTGGGAAAGATATATTGGAACATCCCTTTCAATCCTTACATTCTACTAATTTTTTAGACTCTGGATATAATGAATACTAACAATACAAGCTACGCAATGGATGGGCTGTAAAATTTAATTCTTGCAACTCCCTAAATCCCATCCTTTCTCTTCAAATATTTTAGGGGAGGGGGGTAATGAAAATAATGTTCCCAACCGCTTCTCTTAGCTATTACTTGACTACATAACCTTGGAATGAAACCATGTTAAATCTGTAGTTTTAAAAAAAATCATGGAGAAAGACTACCCTAGAGAAGTCAAACTCAAGGAAGGAGACTCAGTATCCCCCCCTTCCCAAAAAAAGAGTTTTTGTAACTTACCACAATAATATTTTCATGCTCTTGAGCAGTTAGATTGGTCGCCTGAAAATTGAGGTTTACATTAACGTTATGTTTACAAAATTGAGATCAGATTACATTTACAAAATTGAGATTATATTACATTACAGATTACATTACGAAATCAATGGCAGATCATCACCATTATCATCCATCTGCAATTGGTTTCAAGATCCATCTGCTCTGTTCTCCCACAGGGTCCCCATTTCCAATCAATCTGGAGGGTCACCCATTAAGCCAGATGATTCTAACTGATCACGCGTCACTCAAAAGATCCAGTTGCTGAGGAAGAGAAAAACGCCAGTTGCAACACTGGTGACTCTGTTGCCCCCAGCAACATCTCCCATCTCTAATTCTCCCAGAACCACCAAACCAGTGAACTCAATCACTGATGGTGATGCAAACACTTCCCATCTTGTCAATAATCACTCACGAGTTCCCACCTGCAATCATTCACAATAAAGGAATCAGGAAAAATTCCAGACAAGAGGTTAAACTACCAAACCAAATGGACAACCAGTCTAGGATGGCGTAAATCGGCTTCTCACACGTCTTTCTTACGGGCAAGGAGGTTTAATGGGCAGCTTTTTAAATGGACAGTCTTTAACGTGAGGATGGGGGTGATCACACTGAAATAATTGGGATTCTGGAAGTCTACAAGTCCTAGAATTGCTAAGGTTGGACAGACCTATAATAGCAAGGAAAGGAAAGCAGTTTCTGAATTGAATTGAATTTGAATTGAATTTATTATATTTCTATGCCGCCCTTTTCCCAGAAGGGACTCAGGGCGGCTCACAACTCAAGTCGGGGGGGGGGGGGGGAATAGGGGATACTAATAGGGGAAAAAAGACATAGACAAACAATACCACAATTTTGAAAACAACTCAACAGGCACACCATTCGAGCGGGGACAGGAACTCATCAGCCCCAGGCCTTTCGGAACAGCCAGGTTTTAAGGGCTTTGTGGAAAGCCTGGAGGGTGGTGAGGGTCCGAATTATACTTCTGCCAACCCAGCAGTTCGAAAGCATGTAGAAAAATAGGGACCACCTTTGGTGAGAAGGTAACAGCGTTCCCTGCACCTTCGGCGTTTGGTCATGCCGGCCATATGATCACAGAGATGTCTTCGGACAGCGCTGGCTCTTCGGCTTTGAAACGGAGATGAGCACCGCCCCCTAGAGTCAGCAACAACTAGCACATATGTGCAAGGGAAACCTTTACCTTATAGAGGGTGGAGCTCATCTCTGTTTCAAGACCATTGAGCCAGTGCTATCCGAAAATGTTTCTGCAGTCATGTGGCCATCATGACATCACAGAGAATTGTTTCTTCCCCACTAAAGTGGTACCTATTATCTACTCGCATTTACTTGTCTTTGAACTGCTAGGTGGACAGGAACTAGACAAAGAAGGCTGCTCACCCCACTGCGCGACACTCAGATCTCAAACCTGGGTTGCCGGCTTTCAGCCGATAATAGCAATAGCAATAGCAGTTAGACTTATATACCGCTTCATAGGGCTTTCAGCCCTCTCTAAGCGGTTTACAGAGTCAGCATTTGGCCCCCACAATCTGTGTCCTCATTTTACCCACCTCGGAAGGATGGAAGGCTGAGTCAACCTTGAGCCGGTGAGATTTGAACCGCCGAACTGCAGATAGCAGTCAGCTGATGTGGCCTGCAGTACTGCACTCTACTCACTGCACCACCTCGGCTCAACACTCAACACTTTGACCACTGAACCATTATACCGTCCTGTAATAGATTCTGCCTAAAAATCTGCTGCACTGGGTTTACTAGTTTGTTGGTTTGGATCATTAGAAAACAGAAATGAAGAGACATCATTGCCAAATACTTACCTCTGAAAGCAACTTGGAAACAATTTCTAAAGGAGCTTGATGGATGGATTCATCCTGCAAAGGGGAAGTTAGCGCCATGTCCACCAAACTCCGGATTTCTTTCAGGACCACCTCTAAGCGGCTTGGATTACTCAGCACTTTCTTGTACTTGTAGATCTTTTTCTAGGAAGAAAACAAACATAGATAGGATGTTTACTTAAGGTTTACTTTGAAGATTACATCCAAGTCCTGTCTGCTTTTAGCTCTGAAGGCTGCTTGGGCTGCTCAACCTAGATGGAATTAGAAGGGAGCCAACCTCTTTGAAACAGAGAGAGGAAAAAGAATACGTCCAGTCCTGATAGTAGACTGAGTCAAAAAGCTGGGTTGAGCTACGAAAGGAGGCAGGACATTAAACTTGCAGACTCAGTCGGATTGGATAAGAGATGAAGTTAACCCATTCCTGGATGCTATCTCCATCAACAATGGAGAAAGGATGTTTACTTAAGATCACATCCATTTTCGGTCTGCTTTTAGCTCTGAAGGCCGGTTGGACAACACTTTTTTAACCATGCTTTTTTTTAAAAAAGGAAAATTTTTGCAGAGCATTTTCTTCACTGGGCTTTGAAGGAAAACATGTGCAAACAGACCAAATGGAGAAGCGACACACCGGATAAAGCCTGATTTGGAATCTTGATCTCCATCACTCCTCTCGCCTTTTTACACTAATTTGTTGATTTGCTTCAATTTCATCTCAAGATTGGTATAATACCCACAAAATGGAGAGAGAAAATGTTTTCTAAGAAGCAGAACCTTTTTAGCACTTGATAGATCATAATTAAGTCTGCAAATGATTTGACCTGCTGAGTAACCCACCTCAAATCATCTATGGTTGCAAAGATATTTTTTCTATCCATTTTCTGTCTTTCTAGATTATGAGCTTGGGGACAATGTTGTCTTATCCTGATATTAAATCATAAGTATTTCACTGTTAACAAACATAATTACTTAAGAGCATGTCTTTTAGTTTATAAAATACATATAAACTGTGGAGCAGGTCTACTAAATTTACCCATAACAATGAAGGTCAAATACACAGGCCAATGACTGCCTGGTCGCCCGTCCATCCATCCATCCATCCATCCATCCATCCATCCATCCACCTATTTATCTATCATCTCCACTGAAAACATATCAAAAATATCAAAAGTATGAACAACAAACAACCAAACAACCAACCAGCTATTAGAACCAGTGAGAAACGTGTATCATCCTTTTCCACTGTGATCCAGATATGTTGGTCTACAATTTCCCTAAGTCTCACCTGACTTCTTTACGCTGACTGACTGAATGAATGCTATCAACTGAGGAAAACCTGGTTTATGGCTTTATTTTTATTTATTTTTTCAGAATGGCTGAATTCAGGGAGAAAGCAACAGGTCTCTAGAATACCCCACAAGATTCAAGGGAAATCCCACAAGATTCAGTGCCACAAGACAAAGGGCACTGGCAACAATGATCAGTAGTAGCTGTCTTGTTTTCAGAAAACTTTGGAGTTGGAATTTGTAAGTGCAACAGGATCCAGTTCATCGTTTTCTCCCCCCTCCATCTTGGTTTTTACAAGGACAGAATAGAATTCTAAGGATTTTAATGCAAAGCTCTCATATGGTGTTCCATGGTGGCGAGTCAAATGGTTAAGATAAGCCAATGCAGAAAAGCCCAAATGAAATAAAGGGAACTTCACACCACCCAGACACCAAACAGTTATTTAAAATTTTCGGAATGTCCAGAGTTTGTTTGTTTCTCAACTATCATCTTCAGCACAATCATCTTCAGATGTTCCTCATGCACCCTTCTCATCTGCCTATCATTCCATCAACCATTCTCAACTGACCTCACGTTCCCCAATAAGACTTTTGAAGGATATATTATTGATCATTGCTCCTATTTTTATGGATCACTTTTTCAATAATTCCAAAGTACCTAAGTACGCACAATACCTACAAATAAATAAAAGAGAACGACATAAGATGTATCCAGCAAAACTAACCACATTCAATAACCTTTGAAAACCCAGTTTTCAAAGATCGGCGGACACTCCATCTTCAAATATATATATATATACCTCAACCAATTGGTTGGTTGAACTTAAAAAGAAATGTTAAATTTTTCGATACTGTTTTTGTACAATGCTATTTAGAATAAAATCATCTGAATGGCAATTCCGCACAAACCATCCACAAGAAGATCGAAGGCAAACTTCTTGCTGAAAAGCGCACTGCAAAAAACCCAACACACTTTTCTGATTTAAAAAAAAAAAAAAAAAGCAAATGTTTTCAAGTCAGAGAAGACTATGTATTTTTTGCCTGGCTGAAGAAGTTTAAGAATTTTTTTAAAAAATGGACTTAATGCTCTTTTGTTGTTTAGCCTGCTTGGTTCATTCAAATAAAGATTGGACAGCAGATTAGCGGCGCAAAAGGACTTGAAAATAATCATGAAGCAGATTTCAACAAGCGACAGTAGTTCAAATATCACTTCCCCCATCACATTCCCCACCATTAATTTACTCCCACCTCAGACTCCATGTGCGAGGCCAGTCTCCAGTGTAATGTAACAGAAAAATCTTGTTAGAAGAACAGCTAGGGTTGGTTGATGCCAGTCACTCAAGAGACTCTCAAAATAAGAACATCAATAATAATTTTCTTCTTCGTCTTTGTCTTCTTCTTCTTCCTCTCCTCCTTCCTCTCCTTTTCCTCCTCCTCTTTCCACTCCTCCTCTTTCTTTTCCTCCTTCTTCCACTGCTCTTCTTCTCCTCGACCTTCACTAAGCTCTATAGCTACAGACTTCTAAGTATATACTTTTTTTCAGGGGAAAAAAATGTGATTGCTACTTTTTGAAGGAGCGAGCTGGAGAGTACGGAACAAATTGTCTGCCACTAAAGATGGGCCAGGAAAGATTAGAGTGGATGTCTGGAAGATATGCTGTATTTTGAAATTAATCTTCTTCGGAGTTAATTTCTCTCTGGCTTCTTGGTGGGGGCAAAAAAAGCCCTCTCCCTCTCTCTGTCTTCCCCACTTCTTCTACTGGCAGCTCTTGGAGCCAGAAGGATTTAAACCTGTTTGCCTGATGCACTGTTATCTTCAGGAAATGTTACTGTAAAAATTATAGCCCAGCCCAGGAAGGGGCTGGAAAGATACTAATAAACCTCCAGAGATAAACTGGCATACTTTTGATTTGTTTCTGGATGTGATTCTGCCCGTTTCAAAAGAAAACAAAGAGAACTGGCTTGCTCAATGCAGTGAAACAGCCATTGGAGGGAGGGAGGGAGGGAGGGAGGAAGGAAGGAAGGAAGGAGAAAGGACGGAAAGAAGAAGGGAGGGAGTGTGGCGGGAGGGAGGGAAAGAAACAAGGAAGTATGGAGGGAGGGAAGGAAGGAAGGGAGGAGAGAGGATGGAAAGAAGGAGGGAGGGAGGAAATAGAGAAGGAAGAAAAAAGGGAGGGAGGGAGGGAGGAAATAGAGAAGGAAGGAAATAGAGAGGGAGGGAGGGAGGGAGGAGAGAGGATAGAAAGAAGGAGGGATGGAGGGAGGAAATAGGGAAGTAAGTAGGGAGGGAGGAAGGAAGGATGGAAAGAAGGAGGGGGGAGTATGGGAGGGAGGGAGAAAAGGAAGGAAGGAAGGAACCAATCCACTGTAAGGCTAGGTACCATATCTATTCTGTATTATGCAGAAAATGAGATTGAAAGTAATGAAGAGTGATGATGCTGATAATAATGAAGAGAAGGAAAAATCTGGAAATTTATTTTACTCAACGATCAGCAAAATAAGATACTGTAGGTTATAATAAAGCATCCATTCAGCTATGAATACAGCATATGAATACAGAATAAATAGCATCAAATCTATAACATCAATAAGGCTAAGTAACTAAATCTAAGAAGAATGTGTTATCCTAATTCTTGCAAACTAGATCTATGCTAAGAGGCAACAAAAACAGTAAGATTAGGGTGTGAATGCTTTCCTACAGTTCTATGACTAACTGATAAGCTAAAATACAGAATTCTAAAACAACTGATGGGTATAAAAAAAAGCCTAAGCTATTCTGCTCTTGCAAAAAAGTAATACAATTCTCCCCTTAATCAGTAACATTCAGAAAGACTATATCAATTCTATCACACACAAAAAGACCCAAATACCACAGTACAAAATATATCTGGATGGCCTGAGTAATTTGCTATTTATGGTGTCAAAGAGTATGAACAAGTATCCTGACAAAAGGAATGATGTGAAAAAGATAATAAGCAATGTTTTTCATTGTTCCATATGGGCAAAACCAATCATTACAAGAATTGTTGTACACTTTCCTACCAAGGGAACAATAGGGAAATAATGAATCATAGAATCATAGCACTGAAGCGACCTTGGAGGTCTTCTAGTTCAAACCCTTGCCCAAGGCAGAGATCGTATAACATCCCGGACAAATTGCTGTCCAATTTTTTCTTGAAAAACTCCAGCTATGGAGCACCCATAAAGCTGAGAGGCAAGCTGTTCTATTGATTAACTGCTTTCACTTAAATTTCTCCTCCGTTCCCAGGTAGAAAGACTCTTTATTGAACTTCCACCCATTGCTTCTTGTCCTGCCCTCTGATGCTTTGGAGAATAAATCAATCTCTTCCTCCCTGTGACAGCCCCTCAAGTATTGGAAGGAAGCCAGCATGTTGTCCCTAATCCTATTCTTCATTAGGCTAGGCCAGGGGTCAGCAATCCATGGCTCTGGAGCCACATGTGGCTCTTTCATCCCTCTGCTGCGGCTCCCTGTCGTCGGTCAGCTCCACAATTGATAGGGCTTTTGGTTAGGACAGGTAGAGGAAAAAGGGTGCCACGCTAGGAGACTCTATGGTGGGGGAACCGGATATCTGGTTGGCTCCAGAATTGAACTTCCAGTTAGGCTTCCAGTTAGGAAGGGGTAATGCTATTTTCCAAGGCCCGTGAAGGCCAGACAAGGAATAATGGCTAGAAACTGAGCAAGGAGAGATTCAACCTGGAAATAAGGAGAAATTTTCTGACAGTGGGAACAATCAACCAATGGAACAAAAGTTGACTTCGGAAGTTGTGGGACCTTCATCACTGGAAGCTTTCAAGAAGAGATTGGACTGCCATTTGTCAGAAATGGTGTAGGGTCTCCTGTTTGGTGGGGGGTTGGACTAGATGACCTACGAGGTCCCTTCCAACTCTGTTAATCTGTTAAGTACAACCAAGGTATAAACAGAGAGAGCATCAAGGACTTCAACCCTGAGCTACTGTCAGGCACAAAGGATCAGGGCTAATGCCTGTCTCATTTTGAAGTGACTCTGGGCATCTTACAGCATAAGTTGTTAAAGTTGTAGATCAAGTGGTTTATTGCTGTGGCCTATATACAAAAATCTAGACACCTGAAGTTCAGTACTAAATTTGCACCAGATAAGTGTCTAGAGAATTCAGGAGAAGTTGGACCTGGACCCCTTGTAGGAATGCAACGACTCTAAGCCAATGACATGCTTAACTCCACTACCCCTATCTCTGCCTGCTCTTCTACAGCTACAGATATTCTGTTCTATTGAAATATATATTGTTCCCCAGGATTTTTTTTTTAAAGGTTTGAACAGTCAAGCTTGATCTTTCTGCAAATTATAACAGAGTACCGTTAAGTGTACATTCTAACTTTCTGCAGGTTAAATATTATCCCCAAGCACTTACGCTGTTTGACCTGGTGTAGCTCATGCCTCTTTTCAATTTAGGGATTTTAGAGCACTTTGCAAAACTTGTAAGTTTGTCCTAATTGATCTCAAGCACTTTCTCCGAGCAGAATTCCACAAGGGATTGCAAGGTCCTTCTCAGATCAACCTGCATTAACACCAATATCGTTACATCATCCACTCTTGGAGTGTTGAAACATGCTTATGTGTCAACTGTGTTGATGATCTGTCAATTAAAGATAAAGGTTTTCCCTCGCCAGTTGTGTCCGACTCTACAGAAAGGTCCTTATTTCTATTTATTAACTGAAGGAGCCAGTGTTATCTGACAACACCCCTGGGATTATGTGACTTTATGCCGAGGTGCACAGAATGCTGTTACCTTCCCACTGAAGGGGTACCTATTTATTTACTCACATTTACATGCTTTTGAACTGCGAGGTGGGCAGGAGACGGAGCTAATAACCGGAACTCACCCCATCTCATGGTGCTTGGGTCTCAAACCCGGGTTGTCAGTTTTCCAGTTGACACGCTCAGTGTCTTGTTTTAACTGCTGAGCCATCAACCCCTGTCAATTAAGGGGTTTATATAATCATTGAAAGGGAACCCAGTGGCTCAGTGGCTAAGACGCTGAGTTTTCAATCAGAAAGGTCGGCAGGTCGGTGTTTCGAATCCCTAGCGCCATGTAACGGAGTGAGCTCCTGTGACTTGTCCCAGCTTCTGCCAACCCAGCAGTTCAAAAGCATGTAAAAATGCAAGTAGAAAAATAGGTACCACCTTTGGTGGGAAGGTAATAGCGTTCCGTGTGCCTTCGGTGGCCACATGATCACAGAGACATCTTCGGACAGCGCTGGCGCTTCGGCTTTGAAATGGAGATGAGCACTGTCTCCTAGAGTCGGGAATCACTAGCATGTACATGCAAGGGGAGCCTTTACCTTTACCTTATAATCATTGAAGAATATAGTGTAATGCTGTCTAACTCCTTTACTTACCAAGATTTCTGTAATATAATGGCCCTGAACCACACTTTTAATTTCAAATCATCATGGAGCATTAGCAAAACTAAAAGCAAATATTTAATCAGTAGAAGACTCCTCCAGTTTTTGCCATAAATCTATTCCCGGAAGTTGAACGAAAGGGCAATATTTAGCCATCAGAATTGAGCTATCACTGAAAGCTATATTCCCCACAAGCAATTCTACTTTTTCCTTAAAGCCACAAGTGAGTGGTCATCTTTACACCTGGGTTATTGTAGGAGAAGAGCAGGATGAGCTGGAAAGTGAGGTTAAATGTGTGATCAGTATGGAATAGTTGTGTTGCCACAAGAGACCCAAGTCCAGCTCCCATGAATTCTGTTGACTCTTATCTAGTACCAATTTAGCTTTGAACATTAGGTGACAATTCATGTATAGAGATAGCAATAATAAATGCAACGGGATTTACCTTTCGAATAAAGAAATGCAACATGGTCCTTCTAAACTTATTCTAGTGACATGACACTTGATAAAACCTCTCATGAATGTTTTACTGTTTTATCAAAGGGTCTAATCTTCATGGCCTTTCTTATCATCACAAAGCTCTGCAACCGTCATAAATATGAGTTAGTTGCCAAGCACCTGAATTTTGATCATGTTATTGTGGCCGAGCTGGCAGCAGAATTAGACAGTGAGGAGGTTGGGGAGGAGCATGGGCCAGTCCTGGAGGCTGAGGAAGGCTTGGATGAGGGCGCTGCATTGGAGGCAGAGATGGGGCCAAGGCTGTCTGGCAGTGATCAGGTGCCTACAGAGAGCTAGACAGCAGTGAGGCAGAAGAACAGCTGGAGCCTGTTCCCAGTGTGTGCATGCGCAGAGCTGCCAGAAGGAAAGAACAGCTCAGAAATCAGAGTAGACTTGGGAGTAAAGCCACAGGTGGAAAGTGATTGGTCCCTCCCATAGGAAATAAAAGAGGAGCGAAAGGGAAGTGGGCTTTTACAAGAAACAATTCATTCGTTCGTTCATTAGATTCGTTTCAGGAGTGCGAAGATCTGTCCATGAATCTCAGAGACTCTGTGCCCAGTCTTTCTTTGCACAGCACCTCATTTGGAAAATATTGACATGGCAGCTTTCCAAGATAGATAAGGTCTGTAGTCATAAATATCACTTTGAAATAGGGTTTGCCAGGCCTTTGCTGAATGTGAATGAGAGGAATTCACATTCATTTAATAAAAGGGGTTTTGTCGGGACCAGGACTCTGCCTTGTGCTTTTTGGGGAAGCCTAGCTCAGAACATACGTGACCAGGGGAAAGCTGCAACAGTTGTAAGTGTGAAAAATGGTCATAAGTCACTTTTTTCAGTCCTGCTGTAACTTCGAATAGCTAGTAAATGAAGTGTTGTAAGTTAAGGACTACCTGTACTATTGATAACATGTGTGCGTAGACCTAGTCATCTGTTGAGGCAGCAGATTAAAGCTGAATAAATCAGGCATGTTGAAACACTGTACATAAAACTAGAAATGACGCATGATTCTTTTCCCTTCCTTCCCAACCTCTCATGCCAAGGCATGAGCCCCAGTCACTAGAGGGTTTCATGACATCAGCAAAACTTTGTCATGATCTCAGCCCAGTGGGTTGGGACTGGAAAGGCACGCAAATGGAAATAACACTTGCCACTGTGGGATTTGCACTCTCCCTTCTTGAATCAAACGGATCTTTCCCAAAGGAGACCCATACCCAACATTATCTGTTTAAAGGTAAATGCTCCCCTGGCACATATGTGCTAGTCGTTCCCGACTCTAGGAGGCGGTGCTCATCTCCCTTTCAAAGCAGAAGAGCCAGCGCTGTCCAAAGACGTCTTCGTGGTCATGTGGCCGGCATTTCTAAACGCCAAAGGCGCACGGAACGCTGTTACGTTCCAATCAAATATGGTTCCTATTTTTCTACTTGCATTTTTTACGTGCTTTTGAACTGCTAGGTTGGCAGAAGCTGGGACAAGTAATGGGAGCTCACTGCGTTATGCAGCGCTAGGGACTCAAACCGCTGAACTGCACACCTTCCTGATCAAAAACACAATGTCTTAGCCACTGAGCCACCGTGTCCCTCTATTATCTGTTTAGCTGGGTTTTAAATTCCTGTTTCTGACCCCCCCAAATCCTTCTTTCCACTTGTACTCTCCCATTTCACCCTGAAGGAAGTTCACCCAAGAGACTGCAGCATTTTTTCCATGATTTTAATATAGACATCTAAACAGATCTTCTTTCTGGTGATAAAATCTTTGTCTGCCTTAACTTCCAACCATGATAGGATTTCGGCTTAGACCAATTTCTTGACAGTGAATTGTTGGATTATTATTATTTTTTTGGCAGATGTGCTAAGGCTAAAACATGTTTAAACTTTTCACAGAATGCATCTGGCAGAAAGTGCTGATTTATTATGGCACTAAAAATATTTCCAGCAACAGGAGAACATGCCAAGAAATCTCTATGATGTTCCTTCTCAAACTTCTTCATTTACTTTCCTGGAAAGGTTGGGACCATTGGTCTTCTAAAGCTCAAATTGGAAACCTCAGGAGATCTTTTTGATTTAAACAGGAACCAGTAGATCTCCCCCCCCCCCACACACACACAAAAAAAAAAGACTGCACATATCCACTACTAGTTATTTAACATTTAATCCACATGGTATAGTACTAATACTTTTTGTTCAGATGGTAGCACTTCTCCTGAACCCAGTTCAAATTGGGAGAAGCTAAATTCATGTAATGGCCACATAATTCATATAACTGCTGTTTGAGCAGTGGTGGTGCAGTGGTTAGAGTGCAATACTACAGGCTGCCAGCAGTTTGGCAGTTCAAATCCCACCAGGTTCAAGGTTGACTCAGCCTTCCATCCTTCTGAGGTGGGTAAAATGAGGACCCAGATTTTTTGGGGAAATAGGCTGACTCTGTAAACTGCTTAGAGAGGGCTGGAAAGCACTGTGAAGCGGCACAGAAGTCTAAGTGGTATTGCTAATTGCTATTGATTCGCCTGACAACCATGGCAAAAAAAATGTTGTAAAATTGGGAGTGGCTCATTTAACAACTGCCTTGCTTAAGCAACAGAAATAATGCTCCCAATTGTGGTTGTAAGTCAAGGACTAGCTGTATAAACACAGCCAGGGTAGAAAAGCATGCAGATTGGTTCCTGAAACAGTTTGGATAGAATTCCCCAAATTTCTGCTAAAACTTTCATTTCCTTCTGGCAAAGTTTCCCTGTTCAGATTCTGGCTTTCTGACAAAAATACCAGCTCCCTTGTGTCAATATTAAGCTATATATTAATTTAATATATTAATTATATAAGCTTTATATTAATATTAATCCCTATTATCAATAATATGCCTCAACCACAATAATACATGGGCTCCAAATTCGATTGCAGAAAATACGACTTCAGCAACAGAGTGGTCAATGCCTGGAATGCTCTACCCAACTCCGTTGTTACATCCTCAAACCCCCAAAACTTTAACCTTAAACTGTCTACTGTTGACCTCACCCCATTCCTAAGAGGTCCATAAAGGGGGCGTGCATAAGAGCACTAGCATACCTACTGTTCCTGTCCTACTGTCCCCATTTATTCGTACCCATTTCCTGTGTTCGTGTCCATGTTTATACTTATACCTGTTATCTTGCACATGTTTGACAAACTATATAACTAAATAAAATACTAAAATAAATATTGGTTCCATTCCCCCCCCCCCCCCAATTACAGTTATATGATCTGCTTTTTAATGGACTTTAATTCTGTTTTTAATAGAAGTTGACTCTTTGGAATTTTGCTGAGTGTTTCCAGGAAAAAAAGAAAAGCCACGGCATGCAATTATCTTTAAAAATTGTATTAAGTATTTGAAGTAAAAGAGGAGATGAAAACAACTTACTCGATATTGATTATTATTTTGATATATGCCTCTGCACAGAAGGCACTTATTCACAAATATCCAGTTTGTTGGAACGTTAACTAATTTTTTTTTAAAAAAGGGGATTCAAATCGCAGAGACCTATCGTTATATCTACTTTCATTCTGGATAGAGTTCAACATTTTTCTATGAATTTGTCATCCCCTGTGCTGAGTCTTGATTTACTCTATATCAACAACCACATTTTTTTTACCCTGATATCAATTTCCAAGTTAAAAGAGTGTTTATGCAACTTTGTTTAGAGACTGTTTGAAGTTAAAACGGCACTGAAAATGTGACTTTTGATTGGTCCTTGCATGTACAATTGTCACTGTGTTCCCATGTTTATGTGATCAAAAGTCAGATGCTTGGCAAACAACATATTTATGATGGTTGCAGCATCTTGAAGTCATGTGTTCATTATTTGCAACCATCCCAGCAGAGGAAGCCAGATTGTCTTAATGACACATGGTTCATTCCAGTGGTGGGTTCTGGGCAGTACAGCAGTAGTGTACTGCTGTACTAGTAGCTGGGAGCAGCAGCCACCGTATCGGTACGGTGGCTCATTTGGGCCACCCACCCGCCCGCGTTCCTTACCAGTTTTTGAAGCAAACAGGCCAATTGTGCTGCACACGCAGTGTGTGGTGCCAGCATGACCTCCACCATCAGCTGGGTGTTCGTAGGGTGGTGGCATGCACATACGTGCGCAGCGTGCATGGCCAACTAAGATGCCCGGCCCCATGCGCAGCGAACTGGTTGCGCCGGGATCTGGAACCCACCATTGGTTTACTCAACAAACATAGCAAAAATCAGGTGTGACTCACTTAACAACTGACTTTCCTTACTCACAGAAATTCTCAACTGTGGTTGTGAGTTGAGGGTTACCTGTAAAGATCTCCCAACCATCACTTGAATAATATGCAGTTTGTCCCGATTTGCTGTCATGTTCGTAAATTGGGTTAAATGAAGGAGAAGCATCCAAAATGTTGTCACATGACTGCCGGGGGAGGGGGAGGGCTGGGAGGAAATGTCAGAACTTTGAAACCAAGTTATATGTCTCTTTTGGGGTAGTCTGTTTTAAGTTCCAATAGTTGCTAAGTAAACAGTCGTAAACTGAGGACTACCTCTTGTCTCCTTAAATGTGGTAGTTTCCTCTTTGATCACTTCACAATTACAGCATCATGGAAAGCATCTAGAATAGCAATAGCAATATAGGGTCTTCTTCTTGAATGGGGGGGGAGGGGAGGGGGTTGGACTAGATGACCTTCAAGGTCCCATCAATTCTGTCAGTCTGTGTTCTATGCCTGTGCATCAGAGGAAAGAGAGAGAGAGAGAACATCCTCTTTGCAAACAAATTAGGCCTGATCAGCCAGTTGCCCAGGTAACCCAGCCTCCAGTCTCAACCGCAAGCCTGACAAAGGTACCACAAAACATTCAATGCATGTGTCCATCGTTGCACATACATGTCAAACCATGATTGAGAGCAGAGGTCTCCAGGGAAATTTATATATTTATATATATATATATATATATATATATATATATGTATATGTATATGTATATGTATATGTATATGTATATGTATATGTATATGTATATGTATATGTATATGTACATGTACATGTACATGTACATGTACATGTACATGTATATATAAATACACATATATATGTGTATATATATACACACACATATATAAATATATATGTGTGTGTGTGTGTATATATATATACACACACACACATATATATATATATAAACACATATATATGCCATATCATCTTAGCTGATGAGAGCTAAATAGCTTGAAATAGATCTATACTAGTCTCCCTTTATTTATTTATCAGCATAAAATATAACACACATATATATATACACACACACACACACACACACATATATATATAAACACACACACACATATACATATACATATACATATACATATACATACATACATACATACATATATATATATATATATATATACACACACACACACACACACATACACACACACACACACACACACACACACACACACACACACACACAATGCGATTCTCCGAAGCAGACTCCCAGCATAGAGGATCTTGAAACCTCACAAGCTGAATGGTGGCACCATCCTCTTTGCAGAGAAACTGATGCTTTTCTTTTCTTTTTAATTCTCAGAGCGATTTCTAATTGAACCGAGGCTGATTTCCCCCCCACCCCACATCCTGAGCTTTCCTGTGTTTGGCAAATCGGATGAAAAGGAACACCGATTTCCCTCTGGGAGTTTTAACGCTTCAGCTGCAGCCACCATCTTTCCTAGTTCCCTTCCCTGCAACTCCCTTCGGAGGGGAAAAAGCTCTTCCCAATGCTGAAAAGGTTTCCTTCCTTCCTTCCTTCCTCTCTCTCCCTCCCTCCCTCCCTCCCTCCCTCTCTCTCTTTGAAAAAAAGAAATCTGTTTACCTACCTATTCTGCTCCCCCTCCTCTGGGTAAAAAAAATACATGGGCTATCTGCTGATGGTTTTAGCCTCGCTTCACCATAAATGGAAGGGACGGTTCGCCTCCGTTTACTCCCCTGTCGTCAGCAGGCTGGAGAAAGGGGTTTTTTTTCCCCCCCCCGGCACAAAAACTGCTGCTGCCTGCGCTGCTCCCTCCAGGATGTTTGGAGGATGGGTGAGACACCCAACTGCAGATGTGCGTCCTAACAGCCCTTTCTGGAGAGGCTGGGGGTGGGTAGGGTGCAAGGGAAAAACACAAGAGAGCTTTGCTTTTCCCTGCCGGCCACTGCCGCTACCCTTTCCCCATCTCATCCGTTGTGGCTGAGGCTGCCTGGAATGAAGGAGAAACTTCCTAGCAGGGAGGACAATTGAATCAGTGGAAAGGTTTTGGCTCCTGAGGTTGTGGGTGTCCCATCACTGGAAGATTTTAAGAAGAGACTGGACAGCCACTTGTCTGGAATGGTATAGGGTCTCCTGCTTGAGCAGGGGGCTGGACTAGAAGACCTCCAAGGTCCCTTCCAGTTCTATTCTATTCTATTCTATCCTATTCTATTTCTCTTCTCTTTTGTTTTATTCTTGTCTGGAATGGTATATGGTCTCCTGCTTGAGCAGGGGACTGGACTAGAAGACCTCCAAGGTCCTATTGTATTGTATTGTATTGCATTGCATTGCATCGCATCGCATCGCATCGCATCCCATCCCATCCCATCCCATCCCATTCCATCCCATTCCATTCTTGTCTTGAATGGTATAGGGTCTCCTACTTGAGCAGGGAGCTGGACTAGAAGACCTCCAAGGTCACTTCCGGCTCTACTCTGAATGTAACGGTCAGAAGTCTGAAAAATAGTCAAGTCACTTTTTTCAGTAGCAACTTCAAATGGTCATTAAATGAACTGTTGTAAGTTGAGGATTACCTATAAGGTAAAGGTAAAGGTTCCCCTCGCACATATGTGCTAGTGGTTCCCGACTCTAGGGGGTGGTGCTCATCTCCGTTTCAAAGCTGAAGAGCCAACGCTGTCCGAAGACGTCTCTGTGGTCATGTGGCGGGCATTACTAAACACTGAAGGCGCACGGAACACTGTTACCTTCCTACCAAAGGTGGTTCCTATTTTTCTACTTGCATTTTTACATGCTTTCGAACTGCTAGGTTGGCAGAAGCTGGGACAAGTAACGAGAGCTCATTCCGTTACGCGGTGCTAGGGATTTGAACTGCCAAACTGCCAACCTTTTTGATCAACAAGCTCAGCGTCTTATCCACTGAGCCACCGCGTCCCTATACAAAAACCTATAGTTCTCAGCATCTGAGGAGCATCGTCCCTCGACCTCTAACCATCTCCTGCCCATCCCGCTCTGTTTGTTAAAAGAAAGTCATTTTAAGCAAAATGCAAAAGCATGCTATTTTTTCTCCAAAATTATCTTAGTTCCTAAAACATTCCACAATCTTGTTATTGTGGGGAAAATAGGAGGGGGAAAGAGAATTAGGTATGTTTACTGCCTTGCATTATAAAATAAGAGCGGGATATAAATTAATAAATATGCAACTCAGAACTGCAGGAAGCACAGACCGAGGGAGGGGGCAAAGAAAGGAAGAGAGGAAAATAATAGACCCCCCCCAAAAAACTCAGAATATAGTTCTGCAGAATATAGTTCTATTCTGCAAAATTGAAGCCATTGTAAGCTGTACTACTCTCAGCCTAACTCCTACTAAATCAATCCCATTTGCGTCTAACTCCCCAAGTTAGGTTAAGTCAGCCTGGCACTGTGTGTTCCAGTTGACTTTACCATGTAATAATTTCTGAGGTTGACATTTATGGGGTAACAATAAAAAATGGATGAATAATAGCTCAACCCTCCCCATTAAGTCTTGGTGGATTCATCAAGAGATCAAGAGATCTTGTTGTAGGGAGAAAGCTTCAGAAGCTGGGATGCTGCCATTAATTGGCAATGTTTAAAATACTCAGTCAACAATTTTAAAGGCTTAAACGCATGCCAAACTGTTTCATATCTTTTAGTTATAAATTACAAAATAATGGAATAACAGAATAGCAGAATTGGAAAGGACCTTGGAGGTCTTCTAGTCCAACCTCCTGCTTAGGCAGGAAACCCTATACCATTTCAGACAAATGGCTATCCAATATCTTCTTTAAAACTTCCAGTGTTGGAGCATTCACAACTTCTGGAGGCAAGCCGTTCCACTGATTAATTGTTCTAACTGTCAGGAAATTTCTCCTCAGTTCTAAGTTGCTTCTCTCCTTGATTAGTTTCCACCCATTGCTTCTTGTTCTACCCTCAGGTGCTTTGGAGAATACCTTGACTCCCTCTTCTTTGTGGCAGCCCCTGAGATATCGGAAGACTGCTATTATGTCTCCCCTAGTCCTTCTTTTCATTAAACTAGACATACCAAGTTCCTGCAACCGTTCTTTATATATTTTAGCCTCCAGTATCCTAATCACCTTTGTTGCTCTTCTCTGCACTCAAGATGCCAGAATGAAATCATACTATCTAGAGACATAAGCAATTATCAGAATGTCATGGACCTCTAATTCATTTTAATACAATATTTTTTAAAAAAACACATACATCACAATTGCTTTTCATAATTTTCTCCAACCATTTCCCACTTAGTGCCAGCTGCTGGAAAAACCAATTACTTCCAATGTTCTGATTCCAGTGGATTGTTTGGGAGGGAGAAATGAGCATTGCTCATCTAAGATTATTTTCTTATGCCAACATGTCAATTTGCCTTATTTATTTGAGGATAATTTACTTCTAGAAGGTGTAGATCATTATTCAGAAAAGAGCTTTCCAGTGCAATTTAAGTGTAAGTAGACTCCCTTCCTGCATAAGTCTTGGCATGTAGCTTTCTTGGAACCAGACAATACATGCAAAGCTCTAAAATGACAATTAAAATAATGCCTAGAAACATAATCAAGCCACTAGTTTTAAAACAAAACATGAAGACATTCACATACCATTAAAGGCTTGGCACATTGGAAGATAAGAAAATCACTCATCAGCAAGAAGCATCTACAGGTGGGGACCATCACCGAGAAGATTATAGAACAGTCATGGCAAACTTTTTTGACACCGAGTACCCAAACCGGAATGCACATGCATGCACACCGCAATGCTGAAAACCTGAAGACCAGCTGACCAGTGCACATGTGTGTGCCAGCTAGTTTTGGGGTTTCTGGCATGTGCATGCATGCTGACCAGCTGGTCGGTGCGTGCGATGGAGCACTGGAAATCCGAAGACCAGCTGTTTGGTGCGTGCATGCCTGGTTTTGGGGGCCATTTTTGAAGCCACGAATCGCCCCAAAATGGTCTGAAAACAGCCCAGAAAATGACCTGTTTTAGGGGCATTTTTCAGTCTGTTTTCAAGCATTTTCCAGCACTCCAGTGCCTGCAAAGACCATGCATGTCAGAAACCAGAAGCACAGCTGGCAATGGCGCATGTGCCCACAGAGAGGGCTCGGCGGGCCACCTCTGGCAGGTGTGCCATAGATTCGCCACCACGGTTATAGAACAGAGAATCATAGGGTTGGAAGGGACCTCATAGGTCTTCTAGTCCAACCTCCTGCTCAAGACAGGAGATCTATTCCAGTCAATTTTTGAAAACCTCTAGTAATGGAGCATTCAGAACTCTGAGCGGCAAGCTATATTCCACTGATTAATTATTATTTCTGTCAGCAAATTTCTCCTTAATTCTAGGTTAGTTTTCTCCTTGATTAGTTTCCATCCATTACTTCATGTCTTGCCCTCGGGTGCCCTAGAGAATAAGTCAGTCTCCTCTAGTCTGTGATAGCCCACCAAGTACAGGAAGAGGCTATCATGTCACCCCAAATCTTTCTCCACCATAAGTTTAACAGCAGCTCAACTGTTCATCATAACAATTTTGGCTCCAGATCTTTAATCGGTTTTGTTGCTTTTCTCTGAACACTTTCTAGGATCTCAGCATCAATTTCCTACCATGGTGACCAGAACGGAACACAATATTCTATTTTCCTGCCACTTACAAAGAGTTCTTTCTTACAGGGATAACAATATTTTGCGTTTATAAAAAGAAGATCGCATCCAAAGAAAGAGATTGCTAGCAAATTCTGGAAAAGATAATCAAGCAACGAATCAGTGAACACCTAGAAGCAAACAAAGTAATAATCAAAAGCCAACATGGGTTTGTCATAAACAGATCATGCCAGAGTAATCTTATTGCATTTTTTGACAAAGTGACAAAACTAGTGGACCAGAGGAATACTGTTGATATAATTTACTTGGACTTCAGCAAGGCATTTGATAAAGTAGACCATAACCTAATACTAGATAAAGTAGAAAAATGTGGATTAGACAGCATCACAACCAGATGGATTCGTAGCTGGCTGACCAACCACACTCAATATGTAGTCCTCAATGGAACTGCATCTACATGGAGGGAAGTATGCAATGGCTCTGTTTTAGGCCCAGAACTCTGGCAAGAATAGCCAACACTCTAGAAGATAGGCTTAAGATACAAAAGGATCTTGACAGACATGAACATTGGGCGCTATCTAATAACATGCAATTCAAGGGTGAAAAGATTAAGGTTCTACATTTCGGCAAAAAAAAACCCCAAAATGCACAGGTACAGTATATGTGGTATCTTGCTCCACAGTAGTAACTGTGAGAGGGCTCTTGGAGTCCTAGTGGACAATCATTTAAACATGAGCCAGCCGTGTGCAGCAGCTGCCAAAAAAGCCAACACAGTTCTAGGCTGCATAAACAGAGGGATAGAATCAAGATCACATGAAGTGTAAATACCACTTTAAGGCCACACTTGGAATACCGCATCCAGTTTTGGTCGATTTTACAATGCAAAAAAGCAATTTATGCATGATTTCTGCATGTAGAAAGGGACCGAAATAGGACAAAACAGAGCAGCTATCCTTTATGATGAATAAATCCACATTGCCTGTCTTAATTCCAACTGCATCCATGGACCCATTTTACAATGCACAATTCTCCTCCCAATGTCCAAGAGATGTTTCCAACTCTCCGTCATTTTCTCAGTAACTTGGTTTTTAAAGAGAGGGTTGAGGCTGTTCAGAAGAATCGCAGAGCATAGCCAGAACTTCTGTCATTCCTACGTACCTTCTATCTTAAGCACCCTCTCTGGAAATGCTCAACTACTGTCCTAAATAAGGATTTATGAGGATGCTGTTATAAAGCCCCATCCCCCAAACCCTGCCAGATTCCCTCCCAGGTAAACAGTTTAACATTAAGCAGACACTCCAATGGGAGTGTAGACAGAGAGACAGAGAGACAGAGAGACAGAGACAGAGAGAGACAGAGAGAGACAGACAGAGAGAGAGAGAGAGAGAGAGAGAGAGAGAGAGAGAGAGAGAGAGAGAGAGAGAGAGAGAGAGAGAGAGAGTCAAATCCTTGAAAGCAAGGCAACAGCAGCCCTATAGAACAGGGGCGGCAAACTCAAGGCCCGAGGGCCGGATCTGATCTATGGGGTGCTTAGATCTGGCCGGCAGGGCAGCCCTGGAAACAGCAAAGGACCAGCCTGTGGGGTCTTTGCCAGGGAAAATGGAACTCCATTTTTGCTGGCTCCATTTTTTGCAGCCGAAAATGGAGTGCTTTTGCTGGCAGAGTGCTTGGTCCACCACAGGCATCCCGATATGAGTGATGTCATGGGATCACCATTTACAACTTGACCAGCTGACTTCCAACAAATGCGGGAAACCGAAGACCAATATAATTGATTTGTAGGGTAACTACACCAAAGTGCAGAGATTGTTTTCTTCTTCTAATGATTGTAGCAAAAAAAAAAAAAAACATAGATAAACAACTTACCTTCCACTGCAAGGAATGGAACCACTGGTCTCTCAGGTAACTGTTTGCAGCCTGCAATTTTAATGAGAGAGGAAAAAATAAATACAAGTGTTCAGATTTGCTAACCCATCATTAAAGCAAAACGCCGATCGATCGTTTGCATGGACTTTGCAGCCTTGATAGGTCCCTGTCACTTCACTCGTTTGACCCCATTAAGTTAGCATTTATGGGCTGTACTCCAGAAGCTTCCACATATCCCTCTCTGGCCCTCCCTTAATCTATCTATTTCTATTATATATATAAAAATGGCTGTGTGTGTGTGTGTGTGTGTGTGTGTGTGTGTGTGTGTTTTTCAGCATAACTCTGGAACGCCTCGAGCAATTTCAACCAAACTTGGTACACAGATGACTTACCCTCTGGAAACAAATACTGTGGGGAGTAAGACACCCCTTAACACCCCTCGGGTATGTGTTCTGTTAAGATACGGCCTGTTGTGCCTTAAAATGAATTCTACCATACTGCCTTAAAATGGCTTCCACTGTACAGCACTGTGGAGTTGCCATGGTAATGGTTTCACAGTACTCCATAAGGGAGCTCTTTCTGGTAAGGGGGAAAATCCAACATTAGAAATTGTGGCGACGTTCATGGAAGAAAGGTTGAGATAAATAAATACCCGGGCAGCGCCGGCTTATCAGTTAGTTGTTTATAAAAACTGGATACTATGGACAGGAAATTTGAGAAGCACATCACCTGCATAGATTTGTAATTTAGTCCAGAAATCTACAAATAGAAAAGATAGGTAGTTCTTGAATTACCACAACCGAGCCCTACATTTATGTTGCTAAGTGAGACAGTTGTTAATTGTTACATTTTGTTAAATTTTGCGCGCACCAAACCCACCCCTGGGATAAATCCATCTGTGGATAAGAAAATCCTTTTATTAACTAAATACCATGAAAAATGTGTCATTTGGAAGAAGCCAACCTTGAGATTTTTCTATTTTAATTTTTCTATTTTAGTTTTCACGAACGGCTTATCCAGGGGTGGCACATTTTTCATGTAACTTTGGCTAAAAATTCAAGGATTGGCTTATACACCAATGGGCTTATCCATGAGTATATACGGTAGATGAAAAAGAGAACTAAGTCTACATTTACAAAACCTTTCAAAATTCACATGCAATTGTACAATATAGGTTCACAGAGACAGAATGGCTTATTTAAACTTTTAAAACTCTTGCTTGGTGCTCGAATCTCACTCAAATGCACTGTTTGAGCTTATCCAGGGGGAAAAAAATCATTATATCATTTGTGGCACTGCAAAAACTGTTTGTATGGTTGGAAAAAAAAATTTTGTATTCATATTTGAATTCTGCCTTCTCGTAACTTCAGCCCATTATCCTCGGTAAACTTTACCCTAGATTTTCCTTGAAATGTTTTTGTTAGAATAAGAATGAAACCAAATGGCGATGGCTCACACACACAAAAATGACGAATCACATTTTATCTAGCACCATTGTTAAGACTTATCAAGTTTGTTTTTTCCTTTTGAGTACACCTAATTGCCAGAAATAGCCTTCAAAATACAGGGAACACATTACAGGGCCAAATATAGACTCTGGTCAAAATTAGAACTTGGCCAACTTTTGCAATTTTCCAGAGATAAAAAAAAACTAACTTGCTCTGGATGTTGGTTTTTTTTCTCTGAACCCCTTACATAAGATGTAATTGGAATACAACCCCTAAGTTAATTTTCTCCAGCGTCAATTATTATCACCATTATTCACGTTGTTTTTCAATGCTTCGTTATTTCATTTTACAATTCTCCCAATGACTTGTTAGCTTCATATTGCCTCTCCTAACCTCAATGCCTCTGATTGAATTTATTTATTGAATTTATTGCACTTATATGCCGCCCTTTTCCCCGGAGGGGACTCATGAATGAATTTCCTCTGTTGGAAGAAATGTTCATCTGGGTTCAGTTCCAAGTGGGAGAAAAGACACTGGAAACAATGGTGGCTGTTTGGAAAGATGGTTTAATGGTGGACAAGATCACATGGTTTGAAAATCTTGGGTGAAGAAAAAAAGGGGCAGATGCTGAGAGTCCCTTGGTTTTATGCCCTCCCTGGGCTTTTGAATTTGGGCTTGTATTCTGATTAGTTGTCAGACTCCCATGGGGTCATGCAGAGGTAATTTTGTAGGTTGTGTTTTTGAGTCCTAAGCTTGATTAAGCTATTGCTGGGTGATGATGTAATGAAAGGGCTTTGAGATTCCTATTATGATTCTGCCTGAAGGAGGTAGATCTTTGTTATGTAGAATAGACTGACTCAGGCCTTAATGTCCCATTGACAAATGTGGAGGGAATGAGTTTCTGCCTCCTTTTTAGGGGAAATATTCTGCTCTTTTAATATTTTCTAAAATATCTCATTTTCCTAGGAGAGGGGTGGGTGCTAACTTCCTATAACTCATTGCCAGATTTGTCCAATTTCTGGAAGCAAGTGCTTGTACCTAGAGCATATCCTGATTGGGTTATCCTGTCATACGCAGCAAAAACGTACACCCCATTTATGTATGGAATATACGGGAGAGAATCATTCTCACTGCAAACAAAGTAAGTGAAGAGGACTTTTGGTTTACATAGGTGGATTTTGGGACCTCAAACAAGAGAAGCAAAGAAGAGGAGGTCAACCTACAGTATTTTTCAAAGCACCTGAACCCAGACAAGGAATAATGGATGGAAACTGAAGAAGGAGAGATTCAACCTGGAAATTAGGAGATATTTTCTGACAGTGAGAACAATCAACCCAATGGAACATAAGTTGTGGGAGCTTCATCACTAGAAGCTTTCAAGAAGAGATTGGACTGCCATCTGTCAGAAATGGTGTAGGATCTCCTGCTTGGGTGGGGGGGTGGGACTAGATGGCCTACAAGGTCCCCTCCAACTCTGTTAATCTGTTAAAACAGCAAAAAAAAAAAAAAGGATTGGAATGGGGGCTAGGCGATAATGAGTAAAGGCAAATGCAGTGTCATTTTGAAAAAGATGGTTTCCAGCAGCTACAAAAACTTGCAAGGAGTGATGTTTACATACTGATGGACAGAGGCTTGGAGGAGAGCAACAAAGATGATTAGGGGGCTGTAGGCTAAAACATATGAACGGTTGCTGGAATTATGTCTAGGTTTAATGAAAAAAAGGACTAGGGGAGACATGATAGCAGCGTTCCGATATTTGAGGGGCTGCCATAAAGAAGAGGGAGTCAAACTATTCTCCAAAGCACCTGAAGGCAGGACAAGAAGCAATGGGTGGAAACTAATCAAGGAGAGAAGCAACCTGGAATTAAGGAGGTTGGAACAATTAATCAGTGGGATGACTTGTCTCCAGAAGCTGTGGGTGCTCCATAACTGGAGGTTCTAAGAAGAGATTGGACAGCCGTTGGTCTGAAATGGTATAGAGTGTCCTGCTTAAGCAAGAGTTGGACTAGAAGACCTCCAAGGTCCTTTTCAACTCTGCTATTCTATTAATTCATACCTGACATTCTCACCACCCGGCTATCTCAAACACCTTCCTACAGTATGCTTCTGTTTCTCAATGTAATGTGTACACCATAAATGGCTTACAATTACATACTTTGTCAGAGTGGTTCAAGCTTTACATATTAAAAACAAAACTGGGTGGCTTTTATACATCGTAAACTAAGCCGTAAAACTGGTTAAGGATATATTCTGGAGGATAGCAAATATATAAACCATGGTTTTCAAAAATATAATGGCTGAGTTGGGAGAACAAAAGGAACAGCTGGCAGGAGAGCATACGATGAAAACATCTACTGTTGGCATCCTTGAGCCAGGGGTGACATTTATGAGCATGGGACTAAGATATGGGACTTATATATTAGATAGGACTATAGGTAGTCTTTGACTTACAACCATTCATTTAGTGACTGTTCGAAGTTACAATGCACTGAAAAGAGAGAGAGAGACAGAGAGAGACAAAGAGAGAGAGAGACAGAGAGCGAAAGACAGAGAGAGAGAAAGACAGAGAGAGACAGAGAAAGAGACAGAGACAAAGACATAGAGAGAGAGAGGGAGAGAGAAAGAGAGAAAGACACACAGAGAAAGACAGAGAGAGAAATAGAGAGACAGAAAGACAGAGAGACAGAGAAAGAGACAGAGAGACAAAGACACAGAAAGACAGAGAGAGAAAGACAGAGAGAGAGATAGAGAGAGAGAGAAAGACACACAGAGAAAGACAGAGAGAGAGAGAAATAGAGATACAGAAAGACAGAGAGACAGAGAGAGACAGAGAGAGACAGATAAAGAGACAGAGAGACAGAGACACACACACAGAGAGAAATAGAGAGACAGAAAGACAAAGAGAGAGAAAGAGAGACCAAGACAAACAGAGAAAGAGAGAGAAAGACAGAGAGAGACAGAGAAAGAGACAGAGAGACAAAGACAGAGAGAGAAAGACATAGAGGGAGACAGACAGAGAGAGAGAGAAAGACACACAGAGAAAGACACACAGAGAAAGACACACAGAGAAAGACAGAGACAAACAGAGAAAGAGAGAGAAAGAGAGGGAGAGAGAGAAAAGAAAGACAGAGGCAGAGAAATGGAACACAGACATCAACTCACTATCACGAGATTTATACCATATTTAATTTATTTATTTATTTAAATCATGTATACCATCGCCCATCTCACAGCAGTAACTGGGAGGCATTTAAGGGCGAAGAAAAGAAATCACCAATGAAATTAAATTGGCAATCCTCATAACAAATGTCCATGGTCAGAAAAGAATCATACCAAAGGAAAACTGCAATAAAAACCAACAAACTCGCAGAGCTTGCTTAACCTCCTGGCCCAAATGCCTGAAGGAACATCCTGATCTTTAGGGGTTTTTTTGTGAAAGGCTAACAGAATTTGGGGCCATCTGGTTCTCCGAAGAGATGCTCTTCCACAGGGGAGGAGCTCTGGCAGAGAAGGCTCCATCTGGGTCTAACAAGAGGACTCTGACTCAACCACATGCCACCAGGAGGACCTAATCAATGAAAGACATGGAACAACAAAGTAGGAGGCTGATCTCATAACTCCCAGGACCTTGCCTGCTCCATCAGGGCCAACAAGTTCAGACTCTTGTGAAGCAGCTGGACAAGGCCATGTGTTCTGACAAGATCAAGAAATAGACTCCTCGTCCCGACAAAAAACCCTTTTATTAATTGACTGTGAATTCTGCTCATTCACATCCAGCAAAGTCTTTCAAGGGAGGATTTATGGACACAGACCTTATCTGGCTTGGAGAGGTGCCAGGCCAATATCTGCAAAACTTGGCAAGAAGTCAAAGAGTCAAGAACCAATTAAGCAAACTAATTGTCTCCTACAAACTCCACTCCCCTTTCACTCCTCTTTCATTTCCTCTGGGAGGGGCCATTCATCTTCCACCTGTGGCCTTACTCCCAAGTCGAGCCCTGTTCTTTAGCTGTTCCCTTCTCCTTGCAGCTCTGTGAATGCACACACTGGGAACAGGCTCCAGTTGTTCATCTGCCTCACTGATGTCTGACTCTGAAGGCAGCTGATAACTGGACTACGGCTCTGGCCCCCTCCTGCCTCTGACACAGAGCCCTCATCAGTGCCTTCCCCAGACTCCAGGACTTGCCCATGTTCCTCCCCAACCTCCTCACTCTCCAAATCTGCTGCCAACTCGGCTGGCTGTTGACGGGCCACACCACCATGCCTCAGGTAACTCCAAGAGAGCCATGCAGCTAGAATCCATAGTAGATGCCCTGAAGAATTCTCACAGCAGGATCTCCAACTGGCTCTCTGAAGGTGCAATAAGGGTGGGGAAAAAACTTTGCTGCCCTTAGTGAGGGTCATAACCATGTCTGGTTAAATCCACTGTGTTCCTCCAGCAGTGCTCAAGACATCTCTGTTCTTCCCGATAAACCGGAGGAAACACGACTCGATGAACTAGTTCTACTTTGCTGCAAAGCTACTTCAACAGAATCTTGCAAGTCTGAAGCTACAAACTTAGATCCTTCCTCTCACCCTTAAGCCACTGGAAGCTCCTTCCTCTCTTCTCTGATCGTTTCCTAGGGAGAAGCTCTTCCCTTCCTGCCCCAAGATCATCCAAACATTTTCCACTACAAAGCATTTCTTATGATGCTCCATCACCCAGAAATTCTCTGATAACTAAGGGACCCTCTAGGATAGATATGCATAAATGTCTGCCTAGGTGCTATTGGATACAAGGATGTCATCGTTCTCTCATTCCAAGCTGCAGTAAAGACCTGACTCAAATGGGGCGTCAGAGCCCCAGGATAACCCTAAATCACCTCTGAAGCCCACCAAGGTCCATTTGGTGCCTAGGGTGAACCAATGAAGTAGGTCGTACTTTGTAGGAGAAGCAGCAGCAGAGTCTGGGGCAGAGTCAAGAGAGGACTCAGCCTAGAATCGTTACATGTCCACAAATATTCCAAGCCCAGCCCCGCTTGAATTCTGTTGAGTCTTATCTAGCATCAATTTACTGCGGTGAGCATGGTGGTGCAGTGGCTAGAATACAGTATTGCAAGCTAATTCGGTCAACTGCCAGGAGTTCAATCCTCACCAGCTCAAGGGTGATTCAGCTTTCCATCCTTCCAAGGTGGGTAAAATGATGGCCCAGATTGTTGGGGAAAATATGCTGACTCTATAAACCGCTTAGAGAGATTGCTGTAAAGCACTGTGAAGCGGTACATAAGTAAGTGCTATTGCTATTGCTGACCATTAGCTGATTAGATTCTTGTGTAAAGGTTTCAAAAATAAATCTTCTTAAACTGGAATTTAATGCATTGTTCTGATTCTTTGCACATGACTTTTTTTCCCCATAGTGGAACACAGTTGTCAAAGAGAACATGAGCAAGTCCCTGACAAGATTAGGGTAATATCTCCAACTCCACATCATATTGGCAGTCCTCCAAAATTAAAAAAATGGATGCTTACATTCTAAATCTCCCTAGAAAAGTAAGGGACCTCTGCTCTCAGTACTCACAATCCTGCAAATTGGAACCTAGTTTTAATTCCTTCATTTTCCATTCATTTATTTCCAAAGACAAAGTAGAATTGCTGGATGGTTTTTTAAAAAAATATGAAAGAAATCCCAGTTTTCTGCCAAATCTATGCCCGGGAAGTTGGGGGGGGGGGGAGTGTTATGCTACTGAAAACTTAAGATTTTCAGATTATCACCTTTATTTTATTGCAGAGAGAGAAGAAAAGCAGCAGCGTTCATTGTGGAGCATACCTTGTGCAAATTGCATCCTTTATTGTGTCATGACTTTAAATACAGTTTTTTCCCATCTGGATTCCCCTGGTAATTGGCTTCTATTTCAGAGCTTGTCAAGCACTGAAATAGAATATAAGCCAGCCGTGTGCAGCAGCTGCCAAAAAAGCCAACACAGTTCTAGGCTGCAGAAACAGAGGGAGAGAATCAAGATCATGAGAAGTGTTAATACCCGTTTACAAGGCGTTGGTAAGGCCACACGTGGAATATGGCATCGCGTTTTGGTTGCCACGATGTAAAAAAGATGCTGAGACTCTAGAAGGAGTGCAGAGAAGAGCAACAAAGATGATTAGGGGGCTGGAAGCTAAAACATATGAAGAACGGTTGCAGAAATTGGGTATGCCTAGTCTAGTGAAAAGAAGAACTATGGGGTGACATGATAGCAGTCTTCCAATATCTACCACAAAGAAGAGGGAGTCAAGCCATTCTCCAAAGCACCTGAAGGCAGGACAAGAAGCAATGGGTGAAAACTAATCAAGGAGAGAAGCAACCTAGAACAAAGGAGAAATTTCCTGACAGTGAGAACAATTAATCAGTGGAACAGCTTGCCTCCAGAGGTTGTGAATGCTCCAACACTGGGAGTTTTTAAGAAGAGACCGGATAACCATTTGTCTGAAGTGGTGTAGGGTTTCCTGCCTAAGTAGGGGGTTGGACTAGAAGACCTCCAAGGTCCATTCCAACTCTGTCATTCTATTCTATTTTACTGGAATTGCATCCAACCGAATCTGCTTTCTAAGTGCATCTCTCCTGTCCATCACACCTCAGGAGTCCCAACGCAAAGCTCCAGCGAAAAGGGCACCCAGGAGCAATTGTGTTGGGACTTGTGTGCTGTCCGTCCGCGAGGGAGTCTTGCCCTGAAACTGCAGGGAAAGTCCAAGTTAAATAATCAGGGAAACCTGGACTCCATTCAAATGCTGTTATGGATGCTGAGGAAACAATATTATGATCTCAGTTCATTTAAGTGGGAAAACATCCAGGCAAAGCTCCCCTCTTCTAATGCCCATTTCTCACAAAGACTATTAATTTGATCTTGGAATAACAGCAAAACATTATTTATTTATTTATTTATTTTTAAAAAAATAGGGCCCTCCACAGCAGATAAACATCTACGAGGCCTGCCAAACTTCCTTGAAACACAGCCAGGAGTTCGGACTTCAGGCTCATTTCATTATTATTTTTTTAGCACAAATAATCCCATATTTTTGTGTGTTTTTCTTACAGCGTGCTGGAAATAAAAGCAAGAAGGCAAAGAAAGTGGGATTCAAGAACACAGATTGTTATGTGCAATCCAACTGCTTGATAGCTTAGATTTCTCAAAAAACCTGTCTAAAACTAATACTCTCTCTCCCCCACTCCCTGTGATATTAGTGGGAAGATGCCAGTTGCAGGATTTGGGGCACAAAGCAGGATTAAAAATGGCTTTGGTTGCCTTGGTGTGTGACATATGCCAGGAAACAGATGTGAGTAAGTGCAGCTAGTTCTCTTGAATCTCTCTGTGACTTCTGACATATATAGAATAGAATAGAAAAGAAAAGAAGGGAGAAGAGAAGAGAATAACAGAGTTGGAAGGGACCTTGGAGGACTTCTAGTCCAACCCTCTGATTAGGCAGGAAATCCTATTTAGCCAGGAAGTCTAAGTGCTATTGTTATTGCTATATATTAACTATCAGGTTCCCAAAAACAAAAAAAGGCGCACCTCCCTCCCTCCCTCTCTGTATTACACCACTGTAAAAAGAAGAAAGAGATTTGAAAACACATTCTGCCATGAACTGAACATTGATATGCACAACTTAATCATGTTCCTGTTTATTTTATGGCGATGGGTGTGGTGGTTGCCAATGGCCCTGATCCCTTGGGGAAAATGAAAAAAAAAGCATCTAATTAATCGATCACAACACTGGAAACTAACTTCCTTGATCGCCAGGTAGGTGAATGATAGGAACGATTGAAGCTTTCAGTCCTGCTGATTTGTGTGTGTTTTGCCATTCATTCCAATCCAATCTTAGGAAGAAGGAAACAACTAAGGGGCTCTCCATGAAGTTTATTGCAAAGTAACCATGCATAAAAACACAGCTTGGACTTTAATAGGGAAAGATCTTTTGTTGTTGAGAAAGCCGGCTTCTCCAAGTCAAGGGACCAGTTTCAGAAAGCTATACACTGCTTCCCTACGATTAATCTTCCCCATCAATATGAACCTCAGGGGGACAATGGTAATATTTGGGAAAATGGCTCTGCATTACAGAAAACATATTTGAGCCCATGGCAACATGGGCATAAATCTCACAAATAATAGACTAATAGACTAACAGAGTTGGAGGGACCATGGAGGTCTTCTAGTCTGTTAGGAATATAATCTAACGGTTGGGTTGGCAATATATAAATCATGTAGCAATGCTGTACCTGTTTCTTTAAATCATGCTGTAAAATGTGATTGGTTGCTGTTTTCCTCAATCGGCCATAAGAGGGAGCCAGAATGACTGTTAGCTCTCTGTTCGTTAGATGCTGGGCTGTTCTGATCTGAGTGTTTTGGAAGCTGGCTGTTAGAAAGTGCTGTGAGCTATTGTAAGTTTTGCAACTGCTAGCAAACTTTGAGTACTGAACTGATTATATGATACTGTACTATGTTATTTGGATTATCCCTTAACTGAAAGACATTGATGACTGATTGTCTTATCCGTGTATGACTTGGACTGTTTGTTGGACTCTGTTACTTCTATTTCTACGAAAGTAAAAGCCTATTTAAACTGCAGTGTCTCTGTATGCTGGTTTGTGTGTTCTCCAACACAACTCTCACAACGCTTCTCTGAATGCACTCACTCTCCCAATGGGGAGCTTACCTAACATAGTCCATCCCCTGCTCAAGCAGGCAAGTCTATACAATTTCATACAAATGCTTGTCCAATCTCTTCTTAAAAACCTCCACTGTTGGAGCACCCACAACTTTTGAAGGCTGATGAATTGTTCTCATTGTCAGGAAATTTCTCCTTAATTCTAGGTTGGTTCTCTCCTTGATTAGTATCCATCCATTGCTTCTTGCCCTGCTTTGGAGAACAAGTCAATCCCCTCTGCTCTTTGACAGCTCCTCAAGGACTGGAAGATTGCTTATATCATCCCTAGTCCTTCTCTTTGTTAGGCTAAACACACCCAGTTCTCTCAACTGTTAATCGTACGTGTCTAGACCTTTTATTGTCATCGTTGCTCTCCTCTGCGCTCTTTCTAGTGTCTCAACAATTTTTGTATGGTGGGGATCAAAACTGGATGAGGTGTGGCTTGATGGGTGCAGTGTAAAGTGGTACCAGTACTAACACTTCATGTGATTTTGATACTATCCCTCGGTTGGTGCAACAACCTAGGACTGCATTAGCTTGATGCTGAAATCTCTGGTGGGACTCATCTCCAGGGTGGGATGAGTCTGCCTATCGAGATGAGGTGGACTGGTTGCTTTCATGGTGTGGAGAAAATAGCTTGGTCGTTAACACCAATAAGACCAAGGAGTTTATAGTGGACTATAGGAGGAATAGATCAGACATCCAGCCCTTGCTTATCAATGGAGACCGAGTGGAGCAAGTGGCCAGTTTTATGTTTAAGAGCCCAGGTGGTGCAGTGGTTAGGGTGCAGTACTGCAGGCCACTTCAGCTGACTGTTATCTGCATTTCAGCGGTTCAAATCTCACCGGCTCAAGGTTGACTCAGCCTTCCATCCTTCTGAGGTGGGTGAAATGAGGACCCAGACTGTGGGGGCGATATGCTGACTCTGTAAACCGCTTAGAGAGGGCTGAAAGCCCTATGAAGCGGTATATAAGTCTAACTGCTATTGCTATTGCTATGTTTCTGGGTGTTATCATAAAAGAGGACCTGACCTGGGGCACTAACATTGCCGCCCTGGTCAAAAGGGCCCAGCAAAGAGGATATGACCTGAAATAACAACTGAATGAAAAACTGCTGGTGACCTTCTACTGCTGCACTGTAGAGAGTATTTTAACTTACTGCACCTGCGTATGGTTTGCCAATTGCACAGTGGCAGATAGGAGAGTGCTCCAGAGGGTCAATGCCATTGCCCAGAGGATCATGGATTGCCCTCACCCCTCTTTGGAAGAGCTTTATAGCTCCCGATGCCTTACGAAAGTTCAAAGCGTTCTTAAAGATCCATCTCATCCTGGGCACCTTTTTTTTTAACTATTACCATCTGGCAGCCGGTACAGGGCAATAAAAACAAGGGCAAATAGGCTGAAAAACAGCTTCTATCCCTGAGCAGTAACTATATTGAATTCTACTGTATAGTGCAGTATTAATGCAATATCAGGGGCTTTCAATTCAATTGTATAGCACGTGAAGGATGTGTGTTTGGGTTTTTATTTTTATAGTTAGAATGTGCACTGAAGATGACATTTAATTTTGCTGTATGAGGTGGCAATGACAATAAAGTAAGCTAAACTATCACCAACTAACAGAGTTAATTCTCCCCATTATACATTATAATTGGACTTGAGCAAAGAGCACAAAGTCCAAAGCTTTTTCTAGGTAGAATTAATTATCTTCTTCTTTTTTTACCTTAATCAAAGCAGTCAATTGTCTCCATCAACAATGAAAGCTTGATTTGGGGTTTTGCTGATTAGATATGCTTGCTGTTATTATATGAAAGTAAATAGGTGAGGTTTTATGTTACTACCTTATTCTACTATGCCAAAAGGAGTCGAAAGTCAATGCTTTTCTCTTTCCTCTCTATCCTACCCCTTCCTTTTCTTATTTTCATTTTTCCTTGTATTTCTGTACTTTGCATATCGATAAACAAATAATGCAATTAAGTAAGTTAATAATTTCACATTCAATACAGCACAATTTCTGACTAAAATGGTCGGAATGAGATCGACATATGTGGGCCTGATTGGGGTAGATTGCAGGGCTGATAAAGAAATATCATTGTATGTCATTTTATTCCAGTTTACATGTTTAAGTATTAAAGTATTGTATTTTATTGTATTTTACCCTACTCTTTCTTTTAAATTGTTTGTTTGGAATTTTATTGGTAATACGTGTTTGAACCTGTATGTAGATATGGCCTATAGCAGTGTTTCTCAACCTTGGCAACTTGAAGATGTCCAGACTTCAACTCCCAGAATTCTGGGAGTTGAAGTCCGGACATCTTCAGGTTGCCAAGGTTGAGAAACACTGGCCTATAGCAACGATGGCTAATCTTTTTGACATTGACACTGCCCTACCCCGCGCTTTTTGTGCATAATGGACCCGTTTTTCACCCTGGGGAGGGCAAAACGGCTTCCCCTGTCTCCCCCGGAGGCCCTCCAGAGGGCAAAAAACAGCCCTATAGGCAACCCAGATGTCCATTCCCGAATTTCTGGTTTGCCTGTAGGGCCATTTTTCATCCTCCGGAGGCTTCAGGAGGCTTCCCTGAAGCCTCCGGAGGGCATTAAACGGCCAAAAATGAAGACTGAAATCAGCTGGCCAATGCGCACATGCATGCTGGAGCTGACAGGGCAACGCCTCGTGTGCCCTAACAAATGGCTCTGTGTGCCACCTGTTGCACGCGTGCCATAGGTTCGCCTCCATGGGCCTATAGCAACGATGGCTAACCTTTTTGTTGTTGTGTGCCGAAAGCGTGCGCGTGCGCAACAGTGCGCCTGCACCTATAATCCAATGCCTGTGTGACCCCTGTGCATGCATGCATGACCCCCTGAGTGTTCCCCCCCTGCACATGCGCGTGTGCATCCCCTCACCCATTTTCGGCTTCCGGGTTGGTGAAGGCGGCTTTCCAGGCCCAAAACAGAAGGTCTCCTGCACCAACCCCCAAGCCCCTGTTTTGGGCCTAGAAGGCTTCCTGCACCAACCTGGAAGCCAAAACTGGGCACGGGGGCACTGTGCGAGGCCCCAAAATGCAATGTGAACACCCCCTGTGCATGCACCCTGCCCTCCCGCACAAGTGTGTGTGTTCTCCGCATGCATCCCGCCCTCAGCGGATGTGCAGCGGAGACCCGAAGACCAGCTAGCCGGCGGAAGGCACGCACGGCGGAGCTGGGCGGGGTGACAGCCGGCATGCCCACCAAGAAGTCCCTGCGTGGCACCTGTGGCATAGGTTCGCCATCAGGGGCCTATAGGCTAATCAATCAAAATAAATATATAATAAAGTATTGAAAGGGAAAAAAAGGACTTCAGCAAAGAGAAAAAAAGAGAAAGATTCAACAGTAAGAAAACAAAACAAGTTTTCAGTGGTGTTTACTATACCTGGAGCAGAACTGTTCCTCCGGGAATTGTGAGCTGTAAACAATACTTTGGGGCATTTTCCCAAGAGAGCAACTGAATATCTTCGATCGAACTGTAGGAAATGGAGCTTTCCATGTACCCAGTTGGCTGCAAAGGAGAAGAAAGGGGGGGAAATGTGATTCAACGTCACACTTTTCAAATGAACCTAACAAGAATTCGTAATAATCTTTATTCGGTCAAAATTTAAAAATACACACAACCCAAAGGTAAAATCCAAGGGAGAAGATAAAATACTGAGATAACTAAGGAGTTTGTATAATAACATGCTGTACCTTACGCTAATATGGTATGCTAATATGGTATGATACTAAACTGTTTAATTTCCTTTTTAACTTTTGTAATATGTGGGGGGGTTTATGTTGTATGCCGCCCTGAGTCCTTTGGGAGAAGGGCGGCATATAAATCCAACAAACAAACAAACAAACAAATAAACAAGTGTAAATCTAAACTGTTAGAAGCTCTAGTGTAAAAATGTATATCATCTAAAACAAGACAGCTAGCATATCACTATAGCAGGGAGCAACGAAGAAAATGTGTTTATTTCTGCAAACAAGGATTAAGAATCAGATTATTGCCAAGAATTAACCATTTATCAATATCATTTTTTTAATTACAATGGAAAATACAGTGAATTTTTTTTTATTATCAAGGAATGCATGCAGTGGAGTGGTATTTACATTTTTGTATAAAGTGAGCTGTTACAGCAACCATGTGTACGAGGCGTAATAAATATAACAATTTTTGCACCAAGAAAGAAAGAGATTTACACAGCTGCCAATTTTATGAGAATGAAGCAGTTATGCAAATATAAACAGACACACAGTATGCATTTGGGTATGCAAGACAGACAGACAGAGAGACAGACAGATGTACTCTAGATAGGAGTCTCCAACTCCCAGGCCGTGGTGCATTACTAGGCACAGAAGTGGTGGGCAAATATGCCCCCCCACACACACACACTTGTACGATCAGTGGGCAAACACAGGCCCACTATTTCCATGAGCAGTGGGCACACGGCTCCACCACTTGCATAATGGAGCTGTTTGCATGCATACCCGATCTCCTCTCTCACACGCATACCCGCCAGTCTGCAAAGACAGAAAGATTGGGGCGCTCTCCTCTAGCATATATACACAAACACAAAGTTAGGCCAATAAATAACTTGTAGCCAATATAATTGGAATTCCCCTCTGGAACCTAAGATTTCTGCATGAAATTCCTGCAGTCCTTCATAAGAACTAGTATCTTAGGAAGAGAAAATTACCATGGATGTGATCTCTCACACCCAAAATATCACAGTCTGTTCCTGGGACAGCTAAGGATGAACCGGATAAACCAACCAGATAAATTTCACAAGGGACAATCTAAAATTTTCCTGAAAAGGATGTGTGTGTGTGTGTGTGTGTGTGTGTGTACCTTTGCTTCAAAACTATCGCTTCCCGCAGATCAGCATAAAAACAACAAACTAAAAGTGACGATTCTAATGTTTGTTTCCATTCACCATTCAAAAGGTGTTATTTAAAACTGGGGAGAAAAGGAAGAGATTAGAATCTAAAATTTATTTGAAGTTTAGCCCACCCAATTCAGCTCAGGAAAGCAGCTAGAGTGGGAAGTCACCTCTACCGTGTTTCCCCGAAAATAAGACAGGGGCTTATTTTCTTTTGCCCCCCTGAAATAAGCGCTTGGCCTTATTTTGGGGGAAGTCTTATTATTTTTGAGGTGTAGGAGGCGGTGAGTGTGGTCACCTCATGGCTGCTGCTGTGTTGCAATATATTCAGGGAGGGCTTATTGGGGGGGCTTATTTTAGCGCATGCGCTCAAAAGCCCGTGTGGGCTTATTATCCGGGGAGGTCTTATTTTGGGGAAAACGGGGTATTTAACAGGGCATCTTTTTTCCTGTCAGTTACAGACAGAAACTTTGTGAATATCCTGGTAATCAAAAGGACAATTCTAGAACCTATTCATCCTTTGCAAACTGTTTCATTCCAGTATTTCAGAGCAGATGCCTGTAAAATTCACATTTTACACGTTGCGTTTTAAGTATTGTCTATTTGTTGTTATGAGACGTTCGCTGCATCCTCCCCTCCCGCCTATTTTGTGTCCCATTGTTTGAACTGGGCTGCCTCGTTAAAGTTTATAATGAGCAAAGAAAAAAAAGGACCAAACAATGAAAGATGTCACTGTAACCTCTCCATTCCCAAACTATGACTGGAAAGTTATCAACATTCCTACAGGAGCCACAGTGGAGTTTAATGCAGCTTTGTGCAACATTACACTGTTACTTCCAAAAAAAATAAAAGGCATTTTTTGTTTGTGAACCCTGCGTGTTATTTGGCATTCAACTAATTGCTTTCTGGTTTGCAAAAGGACTTTGATTGTGGGTTCAAGCTGTTGTCTCATACTTTTCTCATGGAGTGTAGAAAGAATCCTTCTTTTAACTTTCAAACAAAGAGCCAGTTATACAGAAAGCTCGTTAACCTTCTGTTTACCCATTTACCCCGACAATTATTTCACGCTTCTTAATGGAAGTCCCTGAGGTGGGCTTCCTCCTGACATCCTACGTCATTCCTGTATCTGCTGGAGTGCAATTATCTTGTGCGCTCAGGAAATTCGCAACCTGAGCTCTCCCACTGAAAGGGTTCTATTTAAGAAAAGGAAAAAGTTTTCTGCAAGGGGAATCTCGCACTGCTCAAGAGATGCGATCTCTGAAAACGCAGGAAGAAATGAGGGAGGGAGGGGGAGTCGTGGACAGCAGAGGGGCAAATTTTCCATTCTGTAATGTGTGTCTTGCTAACTGTATTCTTTAAAGTTAAACATAAAAGGCATCTGACTGACCCACTCTTGGGGAAACGAGCTGATCCCACCAGGAGTGTGTAGTGCAACTTCATTTGGGGGGGGGGGGATATGGAATCGTTTGCCATTTTTCTTAAGTTTCAGGCAAATTAAGAATCTCTGCATAAGGACTCTCATTCAGCCAACTTTAAGGGTAAGCAAATTGTCCCAATAGTAAGAGCCATAAGGCTGAGGAACCAGGAGGAAGAGGAGGAGGAGGGAGAAGGGGGAGGAGGAGGAAGAGGGAGAAGGGAGAAGAGAGAAGAGGAGGAGGAGGAAGAGGAGGGAGAAGAGGAAGAAGGGAGAAGAGGAAGAAGAGGAAGAAGAGGATTGTGGTGTTCTTGGTGCTCTTTGAATTTGGTTGTTTTCTTGAAGACGTTTCATTGGCCAAACTAGGTAACATCATCAATGTTAGAAGGCAGTGGGATTTGCAGGGGAGAGAGGAGGAGGAGGATGACGACAATGAAAGAAAAGGTACTGATCACCCTTGGGTCCCTGAACAAGAAACTCATCATTTTCTTAACTAATACCTGTTGCTCACTGCGACAACTCATTGTGACAGTCCTTCTATGAATAAGCAGGGCCTAAAAAAAAACCAACCATTTTGTGCAAGCCCCCACAAGAAGTTTGAAGGAGGGAAGAGGAGCATAGACAGAGAAGGCAGCAGCAACAACTGTCCCATATTTTGCTACAGGAAGGAACCATAGTTCGTTCCTTTGGGCTAAGGACGATATTGGGAGCTCCCATCCTCCAAACAAGCTAAGCCACATTGCTCTCACCCTCCCGAGTCCTGGCACAGAAGGGCGGGACTGATTTGCAATGCCAGGAAATGGCTCACAACGGAACCAACACAATCCTGCTGCCGGAATCAGTGTTTCCCTTTGATTCGCGAGTTTGATTCTCCTGGCATGGCAATGCCCATTAGAGTACCACCTTGAGGGCTTATTTTATTGAACTTTATTACCTTACTTAAACTGTGACCTTAAAGGCACTTTCAAGTATCAAGATGGCTGTTCTCTTCCCATTTTTCCAATGGGAATACTGTAGAAAAGGGTAATTTTTGGACACACAGGACGAAAGAGCAAAAAATACTTTTTGGAAGTACACTACAGTACTTTTTGTAGGTGTTGTGGCCTGCCAGCAGAACTGGCACCAGACTCGAACAGTGAGGAGGTTGGGGAGGAACATGAGCCAGTCCTGGAGTCTGGAGAAGGCTCTGTGTCAGAGGCAGAGAGGGGGCCAGGGCCTTATGCCAGTTATCAGCTGCCTTCAGAGTCAGACATCAGTGAGGCAGACGAACAACTGGAGCCTGTTCCCAGTGTGCGCATGCACAGACTTGCCAGATGAAGGGAACAGCTAAAGAACAGGGATTGACTTGGGAGTAAGGCCACAGGTGAACGATGAATAGCTTCTCCCAGAGGAAATAAAAAGGGAGCGAAAGGGGAGTGGACTTTGCAGGAGACCAGTAGTTCGCTTAATTGGTTCGTGACTCTCTGAGACCCCTTTGCAAGTTTGGCAGAGATCGGCCTGGCAGCTCTCCAAGCCAGATAAGGTCTGTGACTGTAAAACCTCTCTTGAAAGATTTTGCTGGATGGGAATAAGCAGAATTCACAGTAAATTAATAAAAGGGACAAGGGGTTTGTTTCATATTCTCGGGAAGCCTCGGTCAGAACAGTACGACTTACAGCAGTTCATTAAGTGACCATTCAAAGTTACAACAGCTCTGAAAAAAGTGCCCATTTTTCAAACTTACGACTGTTGCAGCATCTCCATGGTCATGTGATTTACATTCAGATACTTGGCAACTGGCTCATATTTTATGACGTCCCGGGATCCTGCGATCCGCTTTTGCAACCTTCTGACAAGGGAAATCGATGGGGAAAGCCAGATTCCCTTAAGAACTGTGTTACTGATTTAACAACTGCAGGGATTCAGTTAACAAATGTGGCAACGAAAGTCGTAACGTGGGGCAAAGCTCACTTAACAAATTTCTCTCTTAGCAACATAAATTTTGGGCTCGTAAGTCGAGGGCTACTTGCATACCTTTTTGTCTTATCTGCTGAACTGGCCTGCAGTTGACCTGTTAAGACTCTTGAGGGAGACTGCTATCTCATCCTTAAAAACAAACCAAAGAACAGAGGAGAACTTGGCAGGAAGAGCTAACACCCTAGAAGACAGGCTCAGACTTGAACACTGGGCTTCATCTAACAAAATGAAATTCAGTGTAAAGAAAAGTAAAGTCCTACACTTAGGCAAGAAAAAACAAAAGTACACCTATAAATTGGGTGAAACCAGGCTTAATAGCAGTGACTGTGAGAGGGATCTTGGAGTCTTAGTGGACAACCCACTAAATTTGAGCCAGCCATGTGTGGCGGCAGCCAAAAAAGCCAATGCAATCCTAAGATGCAGTAAAAGAGGGATACACGTGAGATACTAATAACCACTCTATATAAAGCCCTAGTAAGACCACGCCTAGAGTAATGCGTCCAGTTTTGGCCACCACACTATAAAAAAGATATTGAGGCTCTACAAAGAGTGCGGAGAAGAGCAAACAGGATGATTAGGGGACTGGAGACTAAAACTTATGAAGAACGGTTACAGGAACTGGACATGGATAGTCTAGTGAAGAGAAGGACCAGGGGAGATAGGATAGCACTGTTTCAATATTTGAGGGACTGCCACAGAGAGGAAGGGGGTCAAGCTATTTTCTAAGACACCTGAACGCCAGACAAGGAATAATGGATGGAAACTGACCAAGGAGAGATTCAACCTTTGTTAAATAAGGAGGAACATTCTAACAGTGAAAACAATCAACCAACAGAACAGAAGTTCAGAAGTTGTGGAAGCTTCATCACTGGAGGCTTTCAAGAAGAGACAGGACTGCCATTTGTCAGAAATGGTGTAGGGTCTCCTGCTTGAGCAGGGGGTTGGACTTGATGACCTACAAAGTCCCTTCCAACTCTGTTAATCTGTTAAACCTGAATCCAGGACCTTCTCTACGCAAAACAGCTGAGCTGTGGCGCTCTTCCTGTTAATAAACTTAATATTTTCCAGAGATTGTTTAGCAGGACTGCTTTGCATTGTGTTTTCTAAAGAAAAGCCATTATTTTTTTTCCATTTTCATCGAGAGGTTTATAAATTGTTGACATATAAATCTTCATGGCTTGGAGGTCATAGGCCGACTCTGGCGCCATGACAACTACAATGCCAAAAATGCTATTAATCATTGACTGGGGGGAAAAAATAGGGCCCAACTGGAAAACATGGTTTCTCTCAAGACTTTTTGGGACGCTGCAACAGTTGTTTCATCCGACCTCAGAATTCAATTGACTCCTTCGGAATATCTGAAATGATTTGCAATAGTGGCGAATATCTGCAGCTTCCCCCACTCCCCACCCCTAGAAATCCATTTCTACTCCCACACCATTCAAAGGGTGTTCATCCCAAATTGTATAGCTAAATGTCTGTAGAGATTCTCAATCATCCAGGGTGCTTTTTCAGGAGGAAACTGGAGTTTCTGGTTTTTCTTTGAAGACGTTTCGCTTCTCATCCAAGAATCTTCTTCAGCTCTGACTGGATGGTGGGGAATGGAAGGATTTATGCTCCTTGCAGACAGCTGGTCATTTGCATCCTTTTAGAGAGTCACTGAGGCCACTTGGAGGTTTGTCTGTGTCCTCAGAGTCACCTGATTAAAGCAAGTGATTCCTACAGTCTGCAATTTTTCTTCTGGAAATCCATTCCTACTCCCACACCATGTCAAGGGTGTTCATCCCAAATTGTATAGTGAAAAATCTGTAGAGATTTCTCAGTCATCCAGGTCATGGTTGTCCCAAAGGTGCTTTTTCAGGAGGCAACTGTACTTTCTTGTTTTTTCTTTAACTCGTTTTGCTTCTCATCCATAAAATGCATGGACCTGGATAACTGAGATTTGGATGACTTTTAGCTATACAATTTGGAATGAACACCTTGGAATGGTATGGGAGTAGAATGGATTTCCAGAGGAAAAAAAACTGCATTTTTTGACCAGCTGTCTGCAAGAAATATAAATCCTTCCATTCTCCACCATCCAGTCAGAGCTGAAGAAGCTTCTTGGATGAGAAGCGAAATGTCTTCAAAGAAAAAAACAAGATGTGTCTTATAATCCAGAGCGTCTTATTGTCAAAAAAATACAGTACGTGGCTAGAAGAAATGATAAAGCAATACATTGACTTAAAGCCAGAAAAATTCTTGTTGGGGATTTTACCCGAAAAATATAGTAAGGGGAATGGATATCTAGTTATTCATATATTATCTGCAGCTAGAATCGTATTTGCACAGAATTGAAAAAGTGAAGAGATCTCCACAGATGAGAATGTGATCAGGAAAATATTAGAAGGTGCAGAAATGGATAGATTAAGGCTAGCAATTAAGGGAAAAGAACAAACTAAATATTACATGACATGGGACTTATTGTATCAATGGTTAGATAACAAAAATGGAAGTTAGAAACAGGGGGAAAAAGATTAGTGAAATAAAGAAGATATGTTAAAGAGAGAAAAGCAAATATGATTATCATGTTCAATATTATTATTTTAATATTATAGAATTCATGTTAATGTAATGAATATTACCGTAAATTTTGGTTGTTATTTTACAAAGATATCTGTACCCGGATAACACACTGTTTAATTGAAGATGAAACATGGCTTTATATCTAACATGGCTTTGTGTTCTGGGAATTGCTGTCCCAGGACTTCTGCAAGGAAACAAGTGGGAGAAGATGGGTTTAAGTTGAAGAAAGCATGTTAGATGTCTATAATGAAAGAACCTCCACTTGGTTGGTTCTTCTTTCTTCATCTGGATCGGTGTCCCAAAAATGCTTTTCCAAAAGGCAACTAAACTTTCTTGTCCAAATACATCGATGTTGTGGACAGGAACATTAAGTTCACACAAGAAGATGTTACGGAAAATAGTTTGGCTTTCCTGGATTGTGCAGTACACATTAAGGAAGACAGAAGCCAAAACACTGAAATGTACAGAAACCCCACCCACAAACAAGAAATCTATCTTTTGGAAAACCACCTTTGGGACAACCATGACTTGGATGATTGAGAATCTCCACAGACATCTGGAATCACTATATGCTCTCCAACCTTAGTCAGCAACCCATGTTTCTAATTTTATTTTTTAAATCTTCTCTTTCGTTTGGAGAATCATTACCATGACTCTCAATATATCTTTTAAGCCCTTCTTTCCAAAGAAACATCTTACTTTTGGTCTCATCCACAAATTCCATTTTGGTAACATGAATCAATTCAAGGTGAGAACATGAGAAGCGACCAAGTGACTGACCAACCAGACATACAGTTCTCCTGTTCGCATCTTCAGCTGGGAATAAGAAGAGGTTGTCCAACATCACAACCAATGACTTGCCACAGATCTGTTTCCCAACCCAGTGCCATCAAAATGTTGTGTTCTACAACTCCTCTCTTCAATCACCATCCTGCCATATGTTGGGGCTGAATTTCAACAAGGAAGACCCCTTTGAAAGCTTGAACTCCATGGGATTCCAGAGTTTACATTTCTCAGGAATCTGTCCCAATTCCTGAACTGGTCATCCACGGATTTAGGAACACACCCAGCCCTCAAACCTGTTTTCTGTCTCTCTTGCAATTGCCCCCAATTGTGACTGGGGGGGGGGACTAACACAGTTCAAGATAAGAGTCAAACATTATCACATAAGACTAAAATAAGTCTACCTTCTACTATCATCCAGTTTGCAGAACCTATCGAGCCATGATGGTGAAACTATGGCATGGGTGCCCAAAGTGGCACACGGAGCCATGTCAGCTAGCACATGCAGCATCGCCCGTTCCTCTTTCGGGTTTCTGGTGCACATGCACAGGTGACAACCAGCTGTTTTTTGCACATGGAGAGCTGGTCTTCCAACTTCCATTGTGCACCGCCCAACTATTCATCACACGGGCATGCGTGCCAGTAACTGGAAGACAACCTTGGTGGTGCACATGGAAATTGGAAGTTCATTTCCCAGCGTGCTCATGCCCACTTGGCAGCTTCTCTTCTGGGTGGCGCCTCTGATGAGTGTGCATTCTAAGGTTTGCCATCACTGCTATAGGGTCTTCTGTTTGAGCAGGGGGTTGGACTAGAAGACCTCCAAGGTCTCTTCCAACTCTGTTATTCTCTTATTTCTGTTATCTCAGCTGCAGCTTCCTTCTGCCCCAGTCTATCTTCCCACTGCTCTTATTTCTTCATGGTTTCATGACCACTTATCTGAGAGTTACCCATGTAAAGGAGTGTTGCAAAATATAAGGTATGTACCCAACCCAAGAGGCCAAAGAAACTAAACCTGATTTTAAAAAATTGCCATTCAGCTTCTGAGCTGGATCATTTTAGGAAGACAGATGAGAACCTGGATTTCAACCCTAACACACCAAAGGACGAGCTGTTTTTCATTAAAATATATTGCCTTGAAAAGGAAAGGCTGAGAAGGAAAAGTCCCTGGAGAGCCAGATGGGCAGAAGCGAAGGAGACAAGAGGATGGATGCCACATACTTGAGATCTTCAAAAGGATTGGCAAAACAGCTTGTGCTCGGTTCCTGTGTTACTGAGATTTCTGTTGTTGTCATGCATGCAAATTCCTGAAAGTGTGAAAAGATTCAATTCTTTAAGCATTTCTGAGTAGCATCAGGGATGACTGACAAACCCAATGTGCCATGATGATTTCACAGAATAACTGAAGGGTGGGAAGGGACATCAGAGACCATTTAGTCCAACCCACTGCAGGAACACACTGATGGCTCTCTGACTTCTATCTGAACACCTTCAGCTCTATCATCTTCTGTGTTGTTGTTGATGATGTGTTGTTGTTGTTGTTCAGTTGCTAGGTCATTGTCTGACTTTTTGTATACCTCCATACCTGTCCTCCATTTCTTCCCAGAGTTTGTCCAAATTCATGTTCATTGTGTCAATGACCCTATCTAATCATCTCTTGACCCCGTCTCCTTTCGCCTTCCATCTTTCCCAACATGAGGGTCTTCTCCAAGGAGTCCTCTCTTCTTGTTTGGTGGCCAAAATACTTAAGCTTAACCTTCAGGATCTATTTCTCCAAAGGACAGGCAGGGTTGATTTCCTTTAGGATGGACTGATTGGATCTCCTTGCAGTCCAAGAGGCTCTCAGGACAGTCACCTTTTAATAAATCTGCTAACAAGGCTCTGTGAGAACCCAGCTTGTTTGATGGTAAGCAAGGCAATCCCCCTTTTCTGAAAGATCAGTGACTCTGACCCCATTTTATCAATGTACTGATAAATGGGTCACTAGCAGATACAGAGACTAGTTGGCCAATTTATATTTCTCAACCATGCCTGCTGTTGTCATTCAGTCACTGCATGTCTGAGTCTTTACAACTCCATAGAATACAGCAAGCCAGTCCTCTGCTCCCCTTCCCCCTCTGATCTAGTGTCTCCTAGAATTTGCACAACTTCATGTTCATTGCCCTGAAGTCATTATCTAACATCTCATCTTCTGCCGTCCTCTTTCTCCTTTTGCCTTCCATCGTTCCCAACATCAGGGTCTTCTCTAAGGAGCTCTCTCTTCTCATTTGGTGGCCGAAGTATTTGAGCTTCAGCTTCAGGATCTCTCCTTCCAAAGAACACTTGGGTTTATTTCATTCAGGATTGATTGATCTGCTCTCCTTGCTGTCCAAGAGAGTCTTCAAGAGTCTTCTCCAACACACCATCTTCTGTGATGACTCATTATATGTTGATGAAGCCTATTAAAATCTTGATTTTTGTAAATATCACTCTGATTGTACCAGGGGTGAAATTCAGAAGGGTCTGACAGGTTCTGGAGAATCGATAGCGGAAATTTTGAGTATTTTGGAGAACCGGCAAATACCCACTCTGACTGGTCCCGCCCCCATCTATTCTCTGCCTCCCAAGTCCCAGCTGATCGGGAGGAAATGGGGATTTTGCAGTATCCTTCCCCTGGAAAGGGGAGGGAATGGGGATTTTGCATCATCTTTCCCCCAGGAGTGGGGAGGGAATGGGGATTTTGCAGTATCCTTCCTCTGCCACACCCACCAAGCCACGCCCACAGAACCGGTAGTAAAATAAAATTGAATTTCACCACTGGATTGAACGCATTGTGTGTATCCAGTTATTTCTTAAAACAATTCTGAATGCCCTGATTGCATAAAGACAACACCTGGCTCTATTTCAAACGTTGCTATTGGCAAAATCAAACAACAGTGGCTTCCTGATAGGACAGAAGAGAGAATAAACTAAGAAGGATTCTCTCCAGTTCCAAGATGCTATTGGTCATCTCAATTTAGAGGTTTGTGTTTCTGGGCACAGAGGAGCAGAATTCCTAACAAACCAGTGGACAATTGTTACGTATTTTATTTTCTAAGAAAAGCAAGAAGAGCTTAAAGAAATTCTTGGAACTCAAGAATGGTAGAGCCCGATGCTTTGTTCTCTGGTATGGCTTCTTCTTTTCAGGGAAAGAAAAAACCAAAAACCAAGACCAAAACAAAGAGAAGACACAGGGGGAAAGAAAGAGCTTTTCAGATTTTCACTCATGTTGTACAATACCAAGAGGTATCAAAATAAACACAGTTGGGATTGTATTCCCATACAGCAGGGATGTCAAACTCAAGGCCCGGGGGCCAGATCCAGCCCATGGGGTACTTAGATCTGGCCTGTGGGGCTGCCCTGAAAAACAGCGAAGGACCAGCCCATGGTGCTTCTGCCAGTGAAAATGGCACTTGGGAGGGCCATGTGCAGCCCTCCGGAGCTCCCTTTTCATGGGCAGAGGGTTGCAGGAGGCCACAGCAGCCAAAAACGGAGCTTGGGAGCCCGTTTTCACTGGCAGAGCGCTGGGACAATCACAGGAGCCCCCGATATGGGCAACATCCAGCTAGCCATGCCCACCCCAGCCCCTCGAGGTCAAACACAACCCTGTTGCGCCCCTCAATGAAATCGACCCCCCTGCCACAGAGACAGCAATAATCACTTTTTCCTTGGTGTTTTCGGGTTAGCTGGACAGCCGTAAGCTTAAAACAATTGTGAAATGTGGCACAGTTCCCCCCATGAATCGGTTCTTGCAAAATCGATCTAGAGATGAGCTGAAACTGAGGGTAACGGTCAGCCTTCCCAGGAAGATTAGACAAGAAATAGACCCAATGAGCTAATTGTAAAATATTGTAAAGATACAATAGCAGAATTTTGAAGGTCTGAAAGTACAAATCCTCAGCCGTCACTTTTCGCAGCCTAATAAGTTAGGGAGGATCCTTTCTGAGCTTCTTTCTCTGCCCCTTATGCAGCTGTGGGCTCCCTTCCCTCTTATCTGACTGCTCCTCAGGCCCAAATTCAATCCCAGTACCATGACAATAGTGCAGTGGGCAGCTAGTGCCATGTTCTAGAAACGATGCTCACTTCCAGGGGAACAGCTTGTCCAACCAGCTAGAAAAATGACTTCTGAGTTCTCCATACAGCAGAAGAGAAGATGAACCTCACGACTTTGCTAACATGCTGCCATTGACTCAACGAATGATTGTGCCCTTGAGTCATTCTTGAATCTTAGCAACCACATAGATTTTCTGGATGACAATCTGTCCCTAACCTGGTCTTCTTTCATGGTACCCTCTTCATCTCTGTAACTCAGTCTTGCTACTAGTTGTCCTCTTCTCTTTCTTTCTACCTTTTGCAACATTATAGTTTTCTCCCAGACAGCCAAGTTTTGACATAATGTATTCAAAACATGGCAATTTTGAGGCTGGCCCTTTGTGCTTCATGTGGGAACTATGATTTACCCTGTGATGCATTTGTCTGTTTTCTTGGCTGTCCACGGGGTTATCAATAAAGCATGTGGCACTTGATTGATCCCTGCTGTTATATGTGCTTACTGCACAGCAGAAAAACGATATCCAATGACAATGGATCAAGTGTCCTGTTTAAGGTACAAGATAAGGGGATTGTCCTGTGATAGTATAAAAACACAGTAAAAATCCCTTGTGGAGGTACAGTAGCAGGCTGACTCTGCCAACTGCCAGGTGTTTGATCATGACCAGCTCAAGGTTGACTCGGCTTTCCATCCTTCCAGGGTCAGTAAAATGAGGACCCAGATTGTTGGGGGCAATAGGCTGACCTTGTAAACCATTTAGAGAGGGCTGTAAAGCACTATGAAGCGGTATACAAGTCTAAATGCTATTGCCATTGCTGCAGTCTACCATGTCAAGCTACTCCAGCTAAGAATCCATATCAAGACGAAGTCGTTGTTAAGGCAATCCAAAATTCGGTAACTTGCTACAAACTATGGTTTCAATGAGTTACAGAACTAGAAGTCATAATTCACTGCTAACACTCTGGTTCACATTCAGATTCAACTAAATCTTGACTTAGCACCGTAGGGAAACCACTAGCCACAGTTCAGCCTCATGAAGTAGCTAGGACAGAGGGTCGGCAACCTTAAACACTGAAAGAGCCATCTGGACCCGTTTCCCACAGAAAAGAAAACAGCGGAAGCCACAAAACCCTTCCTGTGTCTGACTATTTCGTGAGCAGCCACAGAACTAGCATATGTAGTTGAATTAAACGTTGTTTTCTTCTGAAACTTTTCTTTTCTTGGATTTATCCATGGTTGGCCTACCGGGGGTCAAAAAGCTCAATAAATTGCATATCGGCAGGTATCACACATTGGTGGTTGTGACGCATATTTTGAGCGACAGGGAGCTGCAGCAGAGGGATGAAAGAGCCACATGCGGCTCCAGAGCTGCAGGTTGGTGATCCCTGAGGACAGAATAAGGAAGGGGAGGCAATTGTAATATCATTCATTAAATGTGTGTGCCTGCCCAACTCTCAATGATTGTGAGTGGCTTACAATAATAATAAAAATGACAATAAAATCAATCTTTTTCTTTTAACAACCCCATAATCTTTTGCAGGGCAGAGTCTGGGCATCTGAATGGAGCTAAGTGTTTACTGGCCAAATGTCCTTCCTGTTGCCAATGCAGAGTGTTGTTTGGCATATATATTCTTATTGTTCCCAGAGAGAGAAATACCTGTCAATATTCAGCCCCCGGGCCTTGAGTTTGATGCCCCTGGTCTAAAACTCCATCCTGTATGAGATTTTCATTCCAGAAACCCCATTCCCAAGAACTGTCTTTGCAAACATTTCTGTAGTAACAGCTGGAAGGAGGGGAGAACCTTCCGAATCTTCACTTCAAGAGACGTGCAGCTCAAATCCTCAAACTTTACTTGAACGATAAAGAGGTAAATAACTTCACTTGTCATCACTTCTCTAATTACCTAGACATTCTTCAGATCATTGCAACCTCACAAAATCAAAGCAGCCGATGCAGTCATCCTTCTGTTTGGTTGCGTATTTGTTTTGACATACAAATTGAATGCAAAGTGGAAAGATATTAAAAGTCAACAGATTCTTTCATATTTCAAGACTAGAAGAGAAAAGCATCTTGGAAGAACAGGTTTAGGTTTAGGTTTAGGTTTATTGGGATTTATATGCCGCCCTTTTCCCTGAGGGGACTCAGGGCGGCTTACAACCACAGGGGGGGGGGTGCAAGGTCAAAAACAAAACAATATGTGAACAAAGAAAAGATAGTAAAACACAACTTTCATTCAACAATCAAACACTCGGGCGGGTGAATTGGAAGCCTATCCCCAGGCCTGCTGGGAGAGCCAGATCTTGAGGGCTGCGCGGAAGGTCTGGATAGTGGTGAGGGTACGGATCTCCATGGGGAGCTCGTTCCACAGGGTCGGAGCAGCAACAGAAAAGGCTCTCCTCCGTGTGGTCGCCAGTCGGCATTGACTGGCAGATGGGATTCGGAGGAGGCCCAGTCTGTGCGATCTAATTGGTCGATTTAGGGAAGTAATCGGCAGAAGGCGGTCTCTCAAGTACTCAGATCCACTACCATGGAGTGCTTTAAAGGTGGTCATCAGTACCCTGAAGCGCACCCGGAGACCAACAGGTAGCCAGTGCAGCTCGCGGAGGACAGGTGTAACGTGGGCGAACCGCGGTGCGCCCACTATCACTCGCGCGGCTGCATTCTGGACTAGCTGCAGTCGCCGGATGCACTTCAAGGGCAACCCCATGTAGAGCCCATTGCAGTATTCCAGTCTAGAGATCACAAGGGCTCGAGTGACTGTTGTGAGAGCCCCCCGGTCTAGGTAGGGCCGCAACTGGCGGACCAGGCGAACCTGGGCAAATGCCCCCCTGGTCACAGCTGACAGCTGGTGATCAAAAGTCAGCTGTGGGTCCAGGAGGACTCCTAAGTTGCGGACCCTATCTGAGGGGTATAAAATTTGACCCCCCAGCCTAAGCGTTGGTATATTAGCCAAATTCTTGGGGGGGAAGCACAACAGCCACTCGGTCTTGTCCGGGTTGAGTACCAGTTTGTTAGCACTCATCCAGTTCTTAACGGCCTCCAGACCCCGGTTCATCACATCCACCGCTTCATTGAGTTGGCACGGGGCGGACAGATACAATTGCGTATCGTCCGCATATTGGTGGTATTTTATCCCGTGCCTCCGAATGATCTCGCCCAGCGGTTTCATGTATATGTTAAATAGTAGGGGGGATAAGACCGAACCCTGTGGCACCCCACACGTTAGGGGCCTCAGGGACGATCTCTGCCCCCCGACCAACACCGACTGCGACCTGTCCGAGAGGTAGGAGGAGAACCACCGCAAAACAGTGCCTCCCACTCCCACCTCCCGCAGTCGTCGCAGAAGGATACCATGGTCAATGGTATCGAAAGCCGCTGAGAGGTCAAGGAGAACCAGGATGGACGCATAGCCTCCATCTCTGGCCCTCCAGAGATCATCGGTCAATGCGACCAAAGCGGTTTCTGTGCTGTAACCAGGTCTGAAGCCGGACTGGAAGGGGTCAAGATAGCTAGCTTCCTCCAAGGCCCGTTGGAGCTGAAAGGCCACCACCTTCTCAACAACCTTCCCGATAAAGGGAAGGTTGGAGACAGGACGAAAGTTGTTTAAAATGGCTGGATCTAACGATGGTTTCTTCAGGAGGGGTCTCACCACCGCCGTTTTAAGTACGGCGGGGAAGTGCCCCTCCCGAAGGGAGGCGGTGACAACCGCCTGGATCCAGCCATGTGTCACCTCCCTGCTGTTGGCAACCAGCCAGGAGGGACACGGGTCCAGAATACAAGTGGAGGCACTTACAGCTCGAATGGCCCTGTCCACATCCCCAGAGGCAACGTCCTGGAACTCAACCCAGAACTGGTGTGGCAAGTGATCCTCCTGTGTCTCAGCTGGATCTACTGCGGTGGAGTCCAAGTCCGATCGAAACCGAGCTACTTTGTCCGCCAAGAATTGAGCATAATCCTCAGCCCTACCCTGCAAGGGGTCTCCCGCATCCCTCCTATTGAGGAGGGAGCGGGTTATCCTAAACAGGGCGGCTGGGCGTGACTCGGCGGACGCAACCAAGGCTGAAATATATGATCTTTTTGCAGTTCTTAGTGCTCGGACATAGTCCTTGGTGCAGGTAGTTAAGAGTGCTCGGTTCGCCTCGGACCTATCGGACCTCCACTGGTGCTCTAGGCACCTCCTCCGGCGTTTCTTCTCCCGGAGCTCCTCGGTAAACCAGGGAGGTCTCCGGGATCCACTGACCCGGAGGGGCCGTAGTGGCGCAATCTGGTCGAGAGACTCTGACGCCGCCGAGTACCAGGCGGCAGCCAGAGTCTCCGCCGAACTGTGGGCGAGAGTATCAGGAATAACCCCAAGCTCCGTCTGGAACCTCAACGGGTCCATAAGTCGCCTGGGGCGGAACCATCTGGTCGGTTCCTCCTCCCTACGGTGGGGGTTTGGCCTCCGGAAGTCAAGCCTCAGTAGGCAGTGGTCTGACCACGACAGGGGTAGGATCTCATTACCCCTCAGACCAAGATCACACATCCACTGCTCCGAGAGGAATACGAGGTCGAGCATGTGACCCGCTGCGTGGGTTGGGCCCCGAATTACTTGGGTCAAGCCCATGGCTGTCATGGAAGCCATGAACTCCTGCGCCCCATCAGAGCGTTCACCGAGCGATGGCAGATTGAAATCCCCCAGAACTATAAGCCTGGGGAACTCAACTGCCAGCTCGGCTACTGACTCGAGGAGCGAGGGGAGGGATGCTGCAACGCAGTTGGGAGGCAGGTACGTTAGCAGCAAACCCACTTGACCCTTGAGGTCCAACTTTATCAGCAGAGACTCACACCCGACAAGCTCCGGAGCAGGGACCCTACGAGGCTGGATTTTGCAGCAGAGAAATGAAAAGATTTGTTATTCTGCTTTGCATGCCCCCCCCCCCAAGCTCACAAGGTCCTGGCCTAATCTCCATGTCAGTCCAGTGAAATTCCCATTGACTCTCCAAAGCAAACTCTATAGTGTTACACATTACCCTACATACTTGACATTCAGCCAGCCCGAGAGTAAATCTGATCTTGCAGAAGAGTATTATGTTCCATCAAGGGCATCTATGTAATAAAACAGAATCTGGAAACTCTTTCAAGCTCTGGACAATCCACCGTGCAATCCTACAAAATGACTCAAGTTTAAAAATTAAAAGTGGCCCAAATCCCACCATGAGAATTTAGTGACCTCATCTTGAGAATTCTCGGAATATTACAATATGGGTAAGCTCTCGGATGGCCTCTTTTCCCAAATTAGATCTTAAGTGGTTATGGGAGCCAATCTGCTAGCATGCTGACATGGTCACATGAGTTGGACAACCAGGCTTACTGTCACCAATGAACTCTGATGGGCCTCCTTAAGTAATTCTATACCCCTTGGAAGAGCAGATAGAACCTGGGATGGAGTCAAGCGAGCACTTAGCCTAGAATCATTACGTTCCCACAAATGGTCTAAATGCAAATTGCATTGATTCATCTAGCTGACCATTAGTTGACTATATTCATGTATACAAAAGGTTAAGGTAAATGTTCCCCTCGCAAGTATGTGCTAGTCATTCCTGACTCTAGGGGGCGGTGCTCATCTCCGTTCCAAAACCGAGGTGCCAGCGCTGTTCAAAGACGTCTCAGTAGTCATGCAGCCGGCATGACTAAACACCAAAGGCCCACAGAACGCTGTTATCTTTCCACTAAAGGTGGTCCCTATTTTTCTATTTGCATTTTTACATGCTTTTGAACTGCTAGGTTGGCAGAGGCTGGGACAAGTAACGGGAGCTCACTCATTACGTGGCACTAGGGATTCGAACCGCTGAACTGCCGACCTTTCTGATCAACAAGCTCAGCGTCTTAGCCACTGCATCCCTATACAAATACCTAGGGTTCTCAGCATCTAGTACAGCGGTTCTCAACCTGTGGGTTGGACCCCTTTGGGGGGGGTGTCGAATGACCCTTTCACAGGGGTCGCCTAAAACCATTGGAAAACACATATTTTGATGATCTTAGGAACCGAGACACTAATTTGATGGTTGGGGGTTACCGCAACATGAAGAACTACTGTATTAGAGGGTTGCGGCATTGGGAAGGTTGAGAACCACTGATCTAATATTTAGTCAATACTAAAAAGTAAAATAATGTGCGCTCTCACCTTTCCCAAACCAAACCTGATGGGCTGATTTCTAAAACTGACGCCATTTTGTTTCCCTCAAGCAAATTCAAAACGGTACCATTCTGTTCCATTACACCAAAACAGAAAATAATTGGACACTCTTTCCTGAAGAGAATTTAAAAATAAATTACTGTGTTCACACACTGATATGATAAATTTTGCCCAGCTTCACAAATCTGCCCCCCTCCCTGGACACACAAATCCATTGACTCCCTTGGTACAAAGAAGTGCTACTTGTTTTGATTTTTAGTACAGCTATCCCCCCCCCCCATAATTCTCCCCAGAATGAACAGGTACACACTAAGGCCTTCTGTGTTACTTTCTATTTTCCTTCCCAGAATTTCTTTATTTGCTTATTTCTTTATTGGTCACATTTCTACATCCTCAATCTCAGCTAAGTGGATAAGTGGCAGTTTACAAAAAGAAATGAACACCATAGGATTAAAAAAAAAACAGAATTAAGAACAATGTTAAAACTGAGCTATTAAAATGTGAAAGGAGCAGAGGAAGTACTCTCAAATCATCATCATCCACGGTAGCATGCCTCTCGTAGACCCCCATGCCAATTGGCAGAGTTGAGTCTTGATGCTCTTCTGAAAGGGCAGAAGAGTGGGGGGGGGTCTGCTTCAGAAGAGGGGGAGGGAGATATTGCACAGAAGGCATGAAGAATCAGGACCACATACTTAGTTCTGATCAAGCTGATTCATTTGCTCATGCCTATACACAAGAATCTAGTCAACAAATGTTCAGAACTAGATTGGTGTTAGATGAGAGTTAACAGAATTCAAGAAGGGGTAGACTTGGATTGCTTGTGGGAATGTAATGATTCCAGGCTTCTTACTCTCTTGACTCTGCCCCTCATCTAGGCTTTATCTGTCCTGCTACATCAGGCTCTCTTTCTGGACTCACTCATCAAAATTATTTAACCAATGGGATCTACAGCATATGTTCCCTGCCTGACCAGGTAGGACAGGTCAATGAGATTGGGACAAGTTGGTTCTTCAGGTAACCTGGCTCCATTTTAGTTATTATGCCTTTCATCAATCTTTGGAGACTACCTCATCAAACCACAATCCGAATTCTAAAACCTCACTGAAGGCTCTTTCGGTTCTTTTCATGCAACCATTATTTTGGTGGTTATTGAAAACCATTTACAGGTGTAGGTTCCCCTGCTTGGAACGGGGGTTGGACTAGATGACCTACAAGGTCCCTTCCAACTCTATTAATCTAAATCCAAGCTGAATTAATCCCTTCCTCAAGTAGAGAATTACACACTTTAAGTCAGGGTACACATCCCTGCACATCATCATGGTTTAACCTGATCCCTGAATTCACCCTTAAAAGCAGGGACACAGTTTCTCTTTTAGATTAAGATTGTACTTCTTTTTGAATGACACGATGAACCTCTCTAAAAAAAATAAATCCAGACACTGAAACCACACTGAATGTCATTACATTTAAAATTAGCCATCCTTCCTGTTGTTATTCTTCAGTCGCTGATTCTTTGTCTCATTTTGCGATGTCAAAAAATAGACTTCATTTGAAGGGGTCCTGAAGACACAAGCTTTTTTAGGGAAGTGGGTAGCATTGCACACATCCGGTTAAAAGGAATGTCTGTGGAATGCTGGGAGAAATTCTAAGAAATCCAACTAAGGCAAATTCGGAATCTGTAATAGCTTCCAGTTCTTGCAACAGAAACCACATTTCAAATAGGTGTAACTTTTCCCAGGCTTCTGAATTGGTTTAAATCGTTGGAGCTACAGTTCACAAATGGGACGCGGTGGCTCAGTGACTCTGAACTTGTCAATCAGAAAGGTTGTCAGTTGGGCGGTTTGAATCCCTAGCGCTGCATAACAGACTGAGCTCCTGTTACTTGTCCCAGCTTTTGCCAACCTAGCAGTTCGAAAGCACATAAAAATGCAAGTAGAAAAATAGGAACCATATTTGGTAAAAAGGTAACAGCATTCCGTACGCCTTTGGTGTTGAGTCATGCTGGTCACATGACCACGGAGACGTCTTCGGACAGCGCTGGCTCTTCAGCTTTGAAATGGAGATGAGCACCGCCTCCTAAAGTCGGGAACGATTAGTACACATATGCGAGGGAAACCTTTACCTTACAGTTCCCAAATGTTTAGAAAAGACTTTAAGAACACATTTGGAGATGAGGATGGACTTCACTGCTGTCTAGTTCTATGCACCGGGATATCTCTCTGAAACATGCTGTTCAAAGCTAACAGCAAACATTGAGTTTTGCAATCCCTGGAATGCAAAAAACGGTGGCCTCAGAAACTATTTGGTTTAAGCCAAACTGTCCAACTTTAATTTTATTCTTTGATCTCTCCTGTCAACTTTGTTGCTTCCTGCTAACCCTTCCCAGAAATTTCTGCCCAAAATACAACTGCAATCTTCTTTTGTAGATGCAGTCAAAAAAATCATGAAAGTTGGTCTGAAGGAGAAGCTTAAAAGAACTCTGAAGTATGTAGTTGACTTAGTTCATCGATCATGGTTAGATTTCATCTTGTTACTCCAATTAATCAACCGAATGTGAGGAAAAACATGTTTGATTACAAATCATTTAGCTATCTATTAAAAGTTGCTGGAAGTTGGATGGCATGTAGATTTAATATATGCTCAGTTGTGTGATTTGTTGGACATTCAGCCAGATGTTTAGAAGGATTTGGCATTTTGAGTCCTTCTTGAGTACTTCCCAAAGACCTGGGATAAGCAAATGTTGCTGGTTGATGGTGTTTCTGGTATTGTTGCAGGGTATAAGTTGTTCCAAGTTAAGCTGCCTTTTGCAAGTGACCGATGGTGATTTTGTCAGTGCTAATGGTGTTCAAATGATGCTCCAGATGTTTTGGGCAACTAACACTATTGGTATTATCTTCCGTTTCTTTTGCTCCAGTTTTTCTATTTCTATTTGCCGGTCTTTTTACTTTTTGTTTTTATTATTGCAAGTATACAGTATACACATCATCATTGGAGGTTTTTAGCCACTTGTCTGAAACGGTATCTGTTGCTTACTTAACTACTGTCATGATGTACTTCACAGCTGTTTGAAGAAAGGTCGTAAAATGGGACAAAACTCACTTAACAACATAAACTCACTGAGCAATATAATCACAAGTTGAGGACTCCCTGTATCCTGTTTGGAGGTATGTAGTAGGTATTCATCTATTTAAATAATTTACTTTAACCAAGATATTCAAGATAAAGGTGAGCAAAGAAGAAACAGAAAGGAAGATAGCAAAGCTCCAATTTTGTTTCCATCTCTCCAGAGATTCATACATAAGGCTATATTACTTTCTGGCAGTGATAACATTACAATGGAAGGGAGACTGTGGTATATTTTCATTTTTCAGATATGAATAATTAACTCATAGTGAGTAACTAAATGATTAGTCCACCCCAAAAACTGTGGAATCCTTTCCCACTTTGAGCTGCTCATTTTCATACGCCTCCAATTTCCTGAGAAGGAGGGAAATGTGCAATGAGCATTTCCTAATGACTTCAAACAGAAACCAAAAGAAACATATTTGTGGCTCCGGATTGAAATGTGCGGTCCTTGTTGCTCTCTGGGCTCGGTGGTTTTCTTACAGATGTTAGCACTAGCTAGCACCCTTGATGATATCTAGTTTGGGCAATGAAAGGTCTGCAAGAAAACAACCAAGCTCAGAAAGCAATAAGGACCTCGCAGTCCCCTCCTCCTTCTCCTTGTTCTGGCTTGCCAGTGGCCAAGAGGAGCTGGCAGCAGATTCGGACAGTGAGAAGGTTGGGGAGGAACCTGGGCCAATCCTGGAGTCTGGGGAAGGCTCTGATGAGGGCTCTCTGTTGGAGGCAGAGAGGGGAGCAGAGCCGTAGGCCAGTTATCAGCTACCTTCAGAATCAGACAGCAGTGAGGTAGACAAACAGCTGGAGACTGTTCCCAGTGTGCGCATGCGCAGAGTTGCCAGACGGAGGGAACAGCTAAAGAACAGGGGTCGACTTGGGAGTAAGACCACAGGTGGACGATGAATGGCCCCTCCCAGAGGAAATAAAAGAGGAGCGAAAGGGGAGTGGAGTTTGCAGGAGACCCTTAGTTTGCTTAATTGGTTCTTGACTCCCCAAGACTCCTTGCCAAGTTCTGCTGATATTGACCTGCCAGCTCTCTAAGTCAGATAAGGTCTGTGACTGTAAATCCTGAAAGACTTTGCTGGCTGTGAAAAAGCAAAATTTGCAGTAAATTAATAAAAAGGGTTTTTGTCAGGATGAGAAGTTTGCTTCATGCTCTTGGGAAGCCTCGGAGAAAAGCTATGGCAAATCTTGATAGCATACTAAAAAGGAGAGACATCACCCTGCCAACAAAAGTGCATATAGTCAAGGCGATGGTTTTCCCAGTTGCAATGGATGGCTGTGAAAGTTGGACCACAAGGAAGGCTGAGCGCCAAAGAATTGAGGCCTTTGAACTCTGGTGCTGGAGAAGACTCCTTGAGTCCCTTAGACTGCAAGGTGATCCAATTGGTCAGTCCTACAGGAGATCAACCCTGACTGCTCTTTAGAACGCCAGATCCTGAAGAGGAAACTCAAATGCTTTGGCCACCTGATGAGAAGGAAGGACTTCCTGGAGAAGAGCCTCATGCTGGGAACAATGGAGGGCAAAAGAAGAAGGGGACAACAGAGAATGAGGTGGCTGGATGGAGTCACCGAAGCAATCGGTGTGTGCTTAAATGGACTCCAGACATTGGTAAGAGGACAGGAAGGCCTGGAGGGAGGCCGTGATGGTTCATACACGACTTCACAATGAACAACAACAAAGACAGCTTGCATGGCTTTCAACCATAGAGTCCCCAAGAGTCAGAAATAAGAACCAGTAGTTGGTTCTGGGCTAGCTATCTCTTGATCCCAAGCAGCTCAGAGATACCCAGTCCTCCAACATCATCTCTTTGCATCTATGACGCAGAAGGGGGGAGATCAATAGATAAGGAGAACTTCACATGCTGACCCAGTGTCTGCTTCACATCTGTTCCTTTGTATATTAAACGGAGTCTCTGTGTTTCTAAGACATCAATGGAATTTCCTGTCTCTTCCCGTCTCTCTTCTGCTGCTGCCCTCTCTTCAAAATGTAGGTGGACAAGACTTTTCTGTCGTGTGGATTTCTTAATAAATGCACTTTTTAACTTCAGATATAACAAATGCTTGCTAGCATCCCCCGACAGCTGGAGCAAACCTATGCTCTGAATCCAGGAGCCTTTTGTGCCTTACAATAGTTGCAAATCCATTGTAATGGCCATTAAGCGATTCTCTTACTCCGTTACTTAATCCCTCTGTGTCATGTCAGCTGTGGGTGCTCCAACACTGGAGGCTTTTAAGAAAAGATTGGACAACCATTTGTCTGAAGTGGTATAGAGGGTTTCCTCCAGGGCTGGGTTTCGACCGGATCGCACCGGTCCCTGCGATCCGGTTGGTCGCCGAACCCGGAAGTAAGTAACTTCCGGGAACGGCGAAGCCCCCCCCCCCGCACCCGCGCGCGCCCGCACACCCGCGCCCGCTCCTTACCCGGTTTTTTTGAATTTCGCGCTTCCACGCATGCGCAGAACGCCTGCGCGATCCTCCAGGAGCAGCTGGAGCATCGCGCAGACGCTAGTACGCATGCGCGCGCGCACGCGATGACGCGCGCGTCACGTGCGTGCGTGCGGACGCCGCATGCGTGCGCGTGCGCGCCGCGTGCGTGCGTGAGGACGCCGCCGGCCTCATTCCAACCGATCCGGTTGGAACGGGGCGAGAAACCCACCCCTGGTTTCCTCCCTGAGCAGGGGATAGGACTAGAAGACCTCTAAGGTCCCTTTCAACTCTCTTCTTCTGTTAAATGGTCTGTTAAATGGGAGTTGAGTTGTTTTAACTTTAGCTTGAATATTGGAAGCTACATTTGATGCAATTTCTACATCCGGTTCACCTCTTTGAATTTTTAAGAGATCTCTCTGCTTGCTTTCATTTAGCAGCTGGGCAAAGAATCCAGTTCTCGCCCTATTAATATTTTTGAACTCCTGTTCCGACCCTGGAGGTTTTTAAGAAAAGATTGGACAACCATTTGTCTGAAGTGCTATAGGGTTTCCTCCCTGAGCAGGGGATAGGACTAGAAGACCTCTAAGGTCCCTTCCAACTCGGTTATTCTGTTAAGTAGTCTGTTAAATGGAGTTTGTGGTCCGAGGAGTTGAGTTGTTTTAACTCTAGTTTGAATATTGGAGGCTACATTTGATGCAATTTCTATATTCCTTTAACAGATTAACAGAGTTGGAAGAGACCTTGGAGGTCATCTAGTCCAACTCCCCCAGGCCCAAGCAGGAGACCCTGCCTACACCATTTCTGACAAATGGCAGACCATTCTCTTCTTGAAAGCTTCCAGGGATGAAGCTCCCACAACTTCTGTTCCATGGGTTGGTTGTTCTCACTGTCAGAAAATTTCTGCTTATTTCCAGGTTGAATCTCTCCTTGTTCAGTTTCCATCCATTATTCCTTGTCTGGCCTTCGGGTGCTTTGGAGAATAGCTTGACCTCTTCCTCTCTGTGGCAGCCCCTCAAATATTGAAACACTGCTTTCCAGTTCACCTCTTTGAATTTTTATGAGATCTCTTTGCTTGCTTTCATTTGGCAGCTGGGCAAAGAATCCAGTGCTTGCCCTATTATGTTTTTTTCCAAAATTAAGCCCATCAGCCTAATCTAACCCAAAAGCTGCTTTGAAAGCTAAATGTCATCCCCACTGGGGATATGGATTCATTCTTTTCTTTGATTTTTGTTGTGTTATAACGGAGACTTTTCTGTATGCCATGCCCATTTTCCACCCCCTTTCAACTGGCAGATTCACACTCTTTGCCAAAAAAAATACGTGCTCTTCGTCCAATAGGAGATATTTAACCTATTCCCAAACAATGTTAACTGTTAATCTAATTCAATAGCACCCACACCATAAACTGTACTTTTGCCCAGTTATAATTCAAAACAGGATACTGCACCCTTGGCACCAAACTCATTAACATTCTAAAGTACACAATGCTTAAAGTTGGCTGAAACTTTCCCCCCAAAAAACCAAGATCCAAATGTAAGGTTTATCAGCACGATCTGAGAAAGAATGATTCCATATCTAGATCTTTGCAAATCTAATTTTTCTTGCCCAATCTTTGTTTGAACTTTTCCTGTTTGCTTTCCTGAAAAGCTGCACCACGAGGAATGGAAGTTGCCGCATTTGTCTACATCTGTGCTTTTAATTTTTTTTTCATTTAGTGTTTAGTATTTAAGGTCCTGTCGCTATGGAGATTCAGGTCATAATTCAGGTAATCCAGGTCATAATTGTCTCAAAGGTGCTTCTTTTTCTTTCAAAAGGCAACTGGGCTCTTTTTTTTTTATTTAGGAGAAACGGGGAAGGAGAAGGAGGAGGAGGAGGAGGAGGAGAAGGAGAGGGCGGAGTAAGAGAAGAGGAGGAGGAGGTGGAAGAAGAGGAAGCAGAAGAAGAACAAAAGGAAGCAGAAGAAGCAAAAGAAGCAGCAGCAACAGCAGGAGGAGGAGAAGATGAAGGAGAAGGAGAAGGAGAAGGAGGAGGAGGAGGAGGAGAAGAAGAAGAAGAAGAATTAGAAGAAGGAAAGAAAGAAAGAAAGAAAGAAAGAAAAGAAGAACCAAGAACCTTCATCAGTTATAATACTTATCTTCTTCTTCCTCAAATAAAAAATGACCCAGTTGCCTTTTGAAAGGGAAAAAAAAGAGCCTTTGAGAGTCCTGTGGCTAAGGTTACCAGACATTTAGCAAAATGAAGACGTATCCTTCAACCTGCAAATATAACCTTAAAATCAAATGTGGTCCACCTTTTTGATACTTAACAATTGTCTTGCTTAGCAATGGAAATTTTGGGTTGGCTTGTGGTTGAGAACGACCTGCATTGACTCTTATTGGTTTCCTACAAGTACAATTTTAGGTTGTTGTTTTTTTGCTACTCTGAAAGCAGTTGGGCTGCACCCTGGGAAGGAGGGCTTGCTGCAAAATGTGTGTTCATTTGGTTTAGAGAAGATCTGACTGATATGCCACCACCACCCCAAATGCATTGGATACAACTCCCAACTGGCCACAACTGAAGTCCAACACATCGTAGGTTGAAGAAATCTGGGACAAACTGAAAGATTAAAAGCCCGTTTTGTCGATTTGAAAATGTTCTTGCCTCAGCAATCTGAAGTTTCATGCTTCTTCTTTTAAAAAAATCAGACAAACAAACACTGTACCTACAGAAACAAGAGGTGCTATATATCACATTAGAACAGATCCTTGGCAACTTTAAGAAGTGTGTGTTTCTCAATCTTGCTCGTTTCTCAACCTTGGCAACTTTAAGATGTGTGGATCTCAACTCCCAGAATTCTGCGTTTTAAAGTTCTTAACACATCTTAAAGTTGCCAAGTTTTAGAAAAGCTGTCTTGGAAGAAGCATTTGAAATATTAGACAATTCCTTTTCTGTTCCCTCTGGACAAATGCACAATATTTACAATCGCCGGCAGCGATTACTTTAAAAAGAAAAAGAAAAAAGAAAACTAGCAGATTTGTGCAAGAGTTATAACCCAAGTCGTATACACACACTGGTTTCTGTTCAAAGAGATGTTGACCACAGAGAAGTAGATACCAAAATACATAGACTAAACATCCCAATTAAAACTCAAAAGGATTGAAAATTCTTAAACGGAGGGCAATCTCGGGTCAATGTCCATAAAAATGAAGACTCCGCCAAAGTTTAACTAGGAAAAGAGGGGGGGGGAACTGCACAATGGATTGCGTAGACTATGTAGAACAATAAATAATGTAGTGTTTTCACGTCAGGTGGCAACGACACAAAACTCAGCAAATTTGAAAAATGATTCACAACAGAACTGAGACAGTCTTGATTTTCCTTTCCTGCCAGCTGTTTCTCTGTTAAATATCAGTGTGTCTCACCGTCCTATGAAGTTGGCTTTGAAAACAGCTGCTAAGACATTTCATGCTTCCCAATGGAAATTACACCCCATTCCTTCTTCAAAGGGCTAGCAAACCAAATTCTGGGAATGTGCATCCATGTCACACACACAAAAAAATAACTTCAAATTTTAGGGAATAAATAACAGCAACATTACCCTGAACCTAACTAGGAAGCTAACTATGGGTTATAATTAGTCACACGGATTTCTGCCTCACCCAAAGTTTTGTGTTTGTTGTCACACAAGGTCTTAAACCCATTATATTTTCTCCAATCAATCATCAAGTCAAGAATGGATTGGCTCAGTTTAGTCAGGCTTACTTCCCAACCCTTATTATTTTGAGCGATGATTCTTATTCTTTGGGCTTTCTTCCTTAATGTCTGACTTGACTTTTAAGTATGATGTTTAGAAGTCAGATTCACTTAACAACCGTGTTCCTAACTTAAGAACTTTAGCAACCCATTTAAAACCGTGGCCAGAGAGGTCGTAAAAGGAGCCCAAATTCATTTAACAACTGTTTCACCTAGCAACATAAATTTTGGGCTCGATTGTGGTCGTAAGTCAAGAACTACCTGTAGTATGTGTTTCCTATTTGTAGAATCTATCTTTCAGTGTTTTCTTTCACTTAAATTAAGAATAGAATAGAATAGAATAGGGAAATAGAATAGAACAGAATAAAAAAGAAAAGAATAGGGAGAAGGAGAAGAATAGAATAGAATAGAATTCAATACAATAGCAGAGTTGGTTGGAAGGGACCTTGGAGGTCTTCTAGTCCAACCCCCTGCCTAGGCAGGAAACCCTCTACCATTTCAATTCTATATTGGCCAAGTATGATTGGACACACAAGGAATTTGTCTTTTGTGCATATGCTCTCAGTGTACATAAAAAGACAAGATTAGTCATAAATCATAAGGTACAACACTTAATAGTCTTAGGGTACAAATAAGCAATCAAATCATATTAGGAAACAATATAAATCGTAAGGATACAAGCAACAAAGTTACAGTCATGCAGTCATAAGTGGGAGGAGATGGGTGATAGGAACAATGAGAAGACCAATAATAATAATAGTAATGCAGCCTTGGGGATTGTTTGACAGTATTGTGGGAATTAGTTGTTTAGCAGAGTAATGGCATTTGGGGAAAACATGTCCTTGTGTCTAGTTGTTCTGGTGTGCAGTGACCTATAGCGTTGTTTTGAGGGTAGAAGTTGAAACAATTTATGTCCAGGATGTGAGGGGGTTTGTAGATATTTTCACAGGCTTCTTTTTGACTCATGCAGTATACAGGTCCTCAATGGAACTAAGCTACCATTTGTGGATTAAATTACAAATCAACGCAGGTGATGTGCTTCTCAAATTTCCTGTCCATTGTATCTCTTACCAACACAAACTTTAAGCTCAATTCTGGTTGTAAGTGTAGGACTACCCATTTTTAGAAGCCACTGCCAATCCAAACACATCAAAAGCAAATGGACCCATTACAGATGATGGCAAAACTCCCACACATATTGTCCATTGACTTTGAGGACTCTTGCTAACAGGCACTGCAGTTAAAAACAACTGCAGGGCTTCAGAAGGCCCAAGGTTCAATGGACTGACTCAGCATAAAGTTCTTCTCGGAGAAAGCTAGCAGCTCCAGTGAGAAATGGTGTCTGCTTCACTTTCCAGTCAAAACCTTTCGGAATTTGCAACTCCACAAATTGAGCTCCTGAATATGACAAAATATTCAAGAAGGCTTGTTGCTTGAGCCAAACGCAACTTTAGCCAGTCCAAGTTCTACTTCTGAGCTGCTATTCCAAATGATTCATACCGTATTTGGCAGGTCAGGTCTAGTCCAAAGGCTGCAAAAGACCTTCTGTTGGGCTTGAGATGTTGCTTGAGGAACAAGGGTTTTCTTCAATCTTCTGCCCGTTCTTTGCAAAGACCATTTCTTACCTTCCCAAGAAACCTAATGGTTCTAATCCAGAATCCAGTTCAAAAGATCTAAGGTAGCAATACCTGACAAATATTCCCTGGATGAAGTCCAGGAGATGGATGGATGGGATTTATCTGTGTTCCTTCATGATTGCTATGGTGACCAAAAAAAGTAGTATAAAAGAACCAGAAGATGGCAACACAAAGACATAATAAAACAGCTCCCTTCCAACTTCCCTGCCTTCTAATCAGTAGACTTTCCATAACACAAGCTTAGGTAAACATTGCTTTCTTTCCGAAACTATCCATTATTCCCGTTTTTTGTTTGCATAAAAGTCTGAAAGGATACCATATCCAAGCAACAAAGCTTTAAAAGGGGAAGGAGCAGCAAGATTAGGCACCTATTTGATAATAACCTAAACCGTACCGCACTTTGCTTGAAGTGACCTCACTACAGTTTGGATAATGTCCTAAGGTAACCCTAGTTAGAGGATTCTAGGACCTGATTCAGCGTGGTATTCAGCCAAAGGTAGAGTGGAAAACAGCTCCTTCTCAGCCATCAAGCTATTCCTTATGGCACCAGAATACCAAAAATAAACTTATCCATATGGAAATGAATGCACCGATTTACATGGAATCGATATCCAGTCCTGTCTCGCACAGGGAGAGAAAAATGTTTAATATACAAGTCTAGCCATAACTCACACCCTGGTGACATGCATCATTTTGCATTCAAGAAATTACAAAAACTACAGGAGATTATAAGATCTATGATTTACTAAAAGTCATGGCATCCGGCCCTCTCTATTCCTGGCAAATAGACGGGGAAGAAATGGAGGTAGTGACAGATTTTATTTTCCTCGTCTCCAAGATCACCGCAGATGGAGACTGCAGCCAAGAAATCAAAAGAAGCTTGCTCCTGGAGTGGAAGGTATGGCAAATCTAGACAGCATACTAAAAAGCAGACACATCACCCTGCCAACAAAAAGTGTGTCTAGTCAAGGCTATGGTTTTTCCAGTTGCAATGGATGGCTGTGAAAGTTGGACCGTAAGGAAGGCTGAGTGCCAAAGAATGGAGGCCTTTGAACTCTGGCGCTGGAGAAGACTCCTGTGAGTCCCTTGGACTGCAAGGCGATCCAACCGGTCAATCCTAGAGATCATCAACCCTGACTGCTCTTTAGAAGACCAGATCTTGAAGAGGAAACTCAAATACTTTGGCCACCTAATGAGAAGGAAGGACTCACTGTAGAAGAATCTGATGCTGGGAAAGACTGGGGGCAAAAGAAAAAGGGGACAGCAGAGAATGAGGTGGCTGGATGGAATCACCGAAGCAGTCGGCGTGAGCTTAAATGGACTCCGGAGGATGGCAGAGGACAGGAAGGCCTGGAGGAATGTTGTCCATGGGGTCGCGATGGGTCGGACATGACTTTGCAACTAACTAACTACAACAAGAGATTTGGAAGCGAAATGGTAGACACAATTTACTTAACAACCACCTAAAAAAAGAATTTCTTACCTAATTGTGGTTGTAAGTCAAGAACTACCTGCAAATGAGCTGTCATTTGTTGAGAAAGAATCAAATAGTTCTCTATCTGGCAATGTCAGGCTTGCCCAAAGCCTGAGATATTTTTCAAATGGTTTTAAATGGTCCGAAAATCATAAGAGCCGGCGAGAATATTTCAAATTCTGAATGTGTCCTGAGTGCTAAAATGGCTGGGGTGGTTGACTGATGGCTTGATCAACGTATCAACTTTAATACGGTGACAGCCCCATATCCAAGATTCATGACAGTCATTTAGATGCAAGGTATAAAATAGATGAGCTATAAAGCTTCACGAAATGCTTATAAAACCCAGTAATAGGCAGATATAAAAAGGGAGCAATACAGATTGTATGCTCCAATACTTCGTGATTCTCCTTGGGACACCCCAATACCCAGTGAGCAACTAAACAGAATTGGGCTACTTGCCGAGAGATTTTGGGATCTTGAGTTGTGAAGTAGATAGCTCACACAATACTGATTCAGAGCAACAGGGTTTTTATTCTATTTTGGATTGTGTTGGAAGGCTGCAAAAGGAGATCTTGTGTGGCCTTGGGGGACGGCAACCGTCATAAATGTGAACCAGTTGCCAAGCATCTGAATTTTGATCACATGATCATCAGGCTGCTACAAAGGTTGTAACTTTGAAAAACGGCTGTAAGTCACATTGAATGCTTGCTAAACGAATGGTTGTAAGTTGAGAACTACCAGTAAAGGTAAAGGTTTCCCCTCACACATATGTGTTAGTCGTTCCTGACTCTAGGGGGCAGTGGTGCTCGTCTCAGTTTCAAAGCCAAAAAGCAGCGCTGTCCAAAGACATCTCCGTGGTCATGTGGCTGGCATAACTAAACGCCAAAGGCGGACGGAACACTGTTACTTTCTCACCAAAGTTGGTCCCTATTTTTCTACTTGCATTTTTACGTGCTTTCAAACTGCTAGGTTGGCAGAAGCTGGGACAAGTAACGGGAGCTCACTTTGTTATGCGGCGCTAGGGATTCGAACCGCCGAACTGCTGACCTTTCTGATCCACAAGCTCAGCATTTTAGCCACTGAGCCATCGCGTCCCTTGTCCCCTTGAACTACCTGTAGATACATCTTATTTTCTGACTTGAATTCCAATCCACAGAGTTTTTGTACTTGAGGCCTTCCTACCCAAATGCTCAAGGATTAATTTTCGGAATGTGAAGGTACCTCCAATAATATGCCAATGTGTCTGAAGGTATAGCGTTGATACAGAAAGAAAAACAACTGGCTCAAGGACCAGTCAGAGGTGGACTCCGGACTCTGGATTGTCGCGCAGAGAGCCACCCACGGTTTTCTGCTCCATCAGCCACTGATAGAAAGCAAATTAATGATCCGTGGAGAATGTATTTCCAGGAAAGCAAGTAAAAGGTGAAACTGAAGACCTCAAATGTCAAACCATGTCATTGTTCTCACAGAACATAATCAAAGTCTGACTTGGACTACAAAGCACCAGAGGGCAGGGCAAGAAGTAGTGAGTGGAAACCTACTACAGAGAGACCCAAGGTAGAAGTAAGGAGAATGTTTCTGACAGTGAGAACAATTAAGTCAAAAGGAACAACTTGCCTCCAGGAGTTGTGGGTGCTGCAACGATGGAAGTTTTGACAAAATAGACTGGATCGCCATTTGTCCAGAGTGGTGTAAGGCTGTGATGGCGAACCTATGGCACTTTTGCCACAGGTGGCACACACAGCCATATGTGCCTGCACGTGAGTTGTCAGCTCTGGCCAGCTGATTTTTGGCCTTCCAGTAGGCCCCATTAGGCCAGGTTTTTCACCCTTCCCAGGCTCTGGAGTCTTTCCTGAAGCCCGGAGAGGGAGAAAACGGCCTCCCCTGGCCCTCCAGAGGAAATACCAAGCACAACTTGGAGGCCAAGTGTGGCACGCATGGGGGAGGGCGCTTTGCATTATGGGTGCCAGCATGCATTTTTGGCACCCAACAACAAAAAGGTTAGCCATCACTGGTATAAGGTCTTCTGGCTTGAGCAGGCGGTTGGACTAGAAGACCTCCAAGGTCCCTTCCAGCCCTTTGATTCTATGTTCTGCCCATGGAGGCAAAGAAGACCCACCAAAAGTAGATCACCGCACTCAACACAAGCAAGTTGGTGCAGATAGATCTACTTCTCCTGACTCCATGATGTTCTCTACAATATCCGTGATAAAGCTGATGTCAAAGACTATCTGGCAGAATATTATTGGAACCACAAGTATTGTGGTTGCAAAAGTTGAGTGTGGTTGCAGGGAGACCTGCCAGCAGATATCCCAGATGTCTATGAATGTCTTCCCCACCTCAGTTTGCATATTCTGCTGTAGTTGTAGTGGAGGCATGATCATAAATAAAGAAGTATATTAGATGGATTCCCATATTCTTACTTAATGATATTATTCTAGTTTAACCTTAATTATTCTGTTGTTACATTATTCTACTTTATATCCTACATCTTGATTTCCTTCTTGGTTTATAGTTTTAATATGAAGCATGGTTTTATCTCGATCGGAGTGGTTTTAATCTCATAAAAGTGATATTAAAGCAATAAAAAGGGAGACCAACTTATGGAGAGCTTTTATAACTCCTCAGTTTCATTATTCTCACCAAAAAAGGACAGTAACTCTTACTGAAATTATCTTATGCTAAAAACTTCTGACCAGCAGGGTCTATGGAAGCCAGATTCTGTGTTACTAATTTAACAATTGCAGTGATTCACTTGACTAAAACATATGAAGAACGGTTGGAGCAACTGGGCATGGCTAGTTGAGTGAAGAGAAGGACCAGGGGAGACAGGATAGCAGTCTTCCAATATTTGAGGGGCTGCCACAGAGAGGAAGGGGGAGGTCAAGCTATTTTCTAAGGCACCCAAAGGCCAGACAAGGAATAACAGATGGAAATTCACCAAGGAGAGATTCAACCTGGAAATAAGGAGAAATTTCCTGACAGTGGGTACAATCAACCGATGGAACAGAAGTTGCCTTCAGAGGAAGGAAAGGAGGGGAGGAAGAAAGTAGAGAATGGAGGGACGAAGGAAAGGAGTGGAGGGTAGAAGAGAGAGGAAGAGAAGGAGAGAAAGTAGGAATGGAAGAAGAAATGTGGAGGAGAGGTAAGGGAAGAAGAAAGAGGTAAGGGAAGGTGGGTAGAAGGGAGAGAAAAAGAAGAAGAGGAGGGAGGAAAAGAAAGAAAGAGAAGGAGAGAAGGTAGGATGGAGAAGAAAAAGGGTAGGAGTAGGGAAGAGGTAAGGGAAGGAAGAAGAGGACGGAGACGAGGAAGGAAGGAAGTAGAGAAGGAAGGGAGGGAGAAAAGAAAAGAAAGAGAAAACGAGGTGGTGTCTTAGCAGGTGCGAAGGATGGTAAGCAAAGCATTTTAAACTATACCTTATAACCTTCCAAATGGAATAATAATAATATAAGAATGGCAAAGAAAAAGAATAATTATGTGAATGTATATCTATAATCTGTATGTAAGAGAATAAATGACAGTAAAAATATAAAGCATAATATAGGTAAATAATATTTGGTCATAAGTAGCTAAGATTAAATAAAGAAAGAAATGTACATAAAAATGGATAACGAATAAGGAGATTATGAATGAAAGATAGAAATGTATAGTAGGAAAAACACTAACTGCAAAGAAACCGATTCGGAACTGCAGTAGGATATACGATGGAACTTATTGTTCCTATGTTGTTTTTAAGTTATGTGTTTGTTTTTGTTGATGTGCTTATGTGTTTAAAATAATAAAATAAATAAATAAATAAAAGAAGAAGTTGCCTTCAGAAGTTGTGAGAGCTTCATCCCTGGAGGCTTTCAAAAAGAGACTGGAGTGCCATTTGAAAGAAATGGTGGAGGGTCTCCTGCTTGGGCAGGGGGTTGGACTAGATGAACCTATTATTTGTAAGAAGCCAGAGATGAAACTATAACACCAAAAAGAGTTGTTGCCCCAAAAGAATGCTACTCGAGGATGGGAAATATAGAATTGGGGAGCTTATTCCATTCTTGCAAAGCAGGCAAAAATAATTTGTGGTCCCTATAATTGGAATTCTAATAAGGTCTTCCTTCTGGAACCTCAAGAGTTCTGCATGCAACCCTGCAGTCCTTCATAAGGACTAGGGACTTTGGGAAGCGAACGTTTTTCAGGAAGTGCCATGAAAAATATTATGGTCTGTTCAGGAACGGCTGGTGGGACAGCAACAAGAAAGAAACAGCCATCCAGCCCAAGAACAAAAACATCAGGAGAAACTTGGCGAACTGCAGAATGACACGTTGCGAGAGTTCCATGTTGTCTAGATAGGATCAACTACAATATTTTTCCACATGGTTAGGCAACACGGCGGGTGCCAACACTGCACACAAAGTTTAATCAACTCATCAATTAAACAGCAAAACGCTGACTGCAGAATGCATTTATTTACATGCTCGCTTGCTTGATTTATTCGACCTCCCCGTTTGCAAATGTAACTCTGGAAACCAACGAAACAAAAAATGGTACATTATTTATTGATGGCTACGTTTGCCTGCTTGAGTTATACAGTTCCTCCTTTCACCTCCCCCTCCCCCACCAGCTGCAGATATAACTCTAGAATTAAAACCCATAGAACCGAAATGATAAAAGAGCATAAACAATGTTTTTTTCCAAAAACCCCATGATAGATCATACAATGCCACAAATATTTGGCATTACCTGGCTACCTAAGCCATTTCCCCACCCCTAAAGTTTTCAGGTTTCCAGGAAGACCTGAAAAAATACATGGTAGTTTTAAGAGGTGCAGGGAGTTCTCAACATAACCGTTTGTTTAGTGGCTGTTCGTCTGTCTGTCTGTCTGTCTGTTTCTTAAAATCTCTCTATCTCTTAAAATCTCTCTATCTCTTAAAATCTCTCTATCTCTTAAAATCTATCTATCTATCTATCTATCTATCTATCTATCTATCTATCTATCTATCTATCTATCTATCTTCTATCTGTCTATCTCTTAAAATCAATCAATCTATCTATCTATCTATCTATCTATCTATCTATCTATCTATCTATCTATCTATCATTCTATCTATCTATCATTCTATCTATCATCTAACTATCTAAGACAAATACCAGTAACTCATCACGAAATCTCCAGAACCGTAATAGCTACAAACTTGAAATTTGGCACATATGTTCCTCTTGGTTTCTAGGTGCTCGCTAAGAAAGGATTTTTCAAAATGACTGCCAGATCATCAGTGTTTCTTATACAGTATTATATTAACCAGTATCGATGTTAAGGACTTAGATGTTCTACTCCCCCTCCCCGCCTGAAAGGAACTCAGTTCCAACTGCCAATTGCCTTATATGGGCATGACCAGCGTGTGACTCATCCAGCCTGTGGGCTGGCCCAATCACATGGTTTCTCAGTGAAACACACGCAAAACACATATGTAACATTTTATTATTTTATATGTATTTAAACACATTTTTCTGAGAAAGGATCACCAAACTCCCAAATGAAAATTCCTGCATTACAGGAAAAGCATCTTTCTGACCACTCCGTTCCAAATAAGGAAGCAAGATCCTATCTGCCCATCTCTTAAAAAGTCATAGCAATTAAACTGCAGCAGGTTCCCTTCTGTTTACCCAGCGAGGAAAGGTGTTACCCAGCAGGAGAAGGAGAACTCAGCTTAGGAATCATGGATCAACCTGGACACCCTCCACTTGCCAACATGCGGTTACTGTATATCAACATGAGCTTTGGCAAATATCTAGCGCCGATTGCACAGAATGTTCGCTTCGAGTTTTAAAAGAGTACAAAGTATTAACAGGTAAGGGGTGGGGCCCTTACCTTAAAAACAAAAGATTGAAAAGGAAGGGTGGGTGGGAATATTTTACAGGAAACTTTGCCCTAGATGTTTAAAGCTCTGCAAATAGAGACCTGAAGGAGAAAGATTCAGAACTGAATCTTCTTCCTTGCAAAAGACATACAGGTAGTCAGTCCATAGCTGAACAGATTAACAGAGTTGGAAGGGACCTTGGAGTCATCTAGTCCAACCCCCACCCCAAGCAGGAGACCCTACACCAGGGGCCAGCAACCCGTAGCTCTGGAGCCGCATGTGGCTCTTTCATCCCTCTGCTGCAGCTCCCTATCGCCAGTCGGCACCACAATTTTGAGAGGATCTTCCAGTTTGGGGGCGGGGGGGGGGGGGGGAAGCAGGGCATGTCAGGAGGAGACTCAGTGGTAAGGGACGGGTTTTCCGATCAGCTCCACAATTGATAGGGCTTTCGGTTAGGACAGGTAGAGGAAAAAGAACGCCGTGCTAGGAGACTCTATGGTGGGCAAACCAGATTTCCATCAGGTCCAGAATTGAACCAGGGGGGGAGGCTTCCAGTTAGGACCTTTGTGGCTCTGAGTGTTCAAGGTTGCTGGTCCCTGCCCTACTCCATTTCTGACAAATGGCAGTCCAGTCTCTTCTTGAAAGCTTCCAGTGATGAAGCTCCCACAATTTCCGAAGGCAATTTCTGTTCTATCGCTTGTCAGGAAATTCTTCCTTATTCCAGGTTGAATCTCTCCTTGTTCAGTTTCCATCCATTGTTCCTCGTCTGGCCTTCAGGTGCCTTGAAAAATAGCTTGACCCCCTCCTCTCTGTGGCAACCCCTCAAATATTGGAACACTGCTATCCTGTCTCTCCTGTTCCTTCTCTTCACTCGACTAGCCATGCCCAGTTCCTGCAACCGTTCACCGCATGTTTTAGCCAAGTGAATCACTGCAATTGTTAAATTAGTAACACAGCTGTAAAGTGAACCTGGCTTTCACATGGACTTTGCTGGTCAGAAGTTTTCAAAAGGGGATCACATGACCACGGGGACACTACAACCGACATAAATATGAGTCGGTTGCCCAGCATCCGGATTTTGATCATGTGACCATGGGGATGCTGCAACGATCACGAGTGTTCAAAAATGGCCATTAGTTGCTTTTTTCAATGCCGTTGTAACTTTGAGTAATCACTAAAACAATTGGTTGTAAGGGAGGGCCTATCTGTAGACATACATTAACCCTACTAAAAACGGTTTACGAGAAGACAACTCTAAACTTCTACTTTTTTTGAAAACAAGTCTCCACTACCCGTTTTTCCCCACACATGTAGACTTATATGTGAAGGATTGTTGTCCACATTTCCTTAAAAACAGTGGGAAATGAAGAAGCTAAATTAACAAGAACATCACAGGCCATAAAACATACACAAGTCATAATTTTACAGGTTTGGCCTTACTGCTTACCGAGACAGTTGGACTTTTTCAACAAACCCTACTGAAAAAAATATGCACTTTGGACAATATATAGGCTCAGCCAGGAGCTGCAAAAACAATAAAAAAGTAAAATTACTGGTATTTTCTTCTGGGCAAAGAACCTCAATGCTGTCAAATCCCAAGAGCAGGAATTAAGAGAGTGTTGGATTTTTGCCCTCGTAGCTGTAGGGCTGATCCAACTTTTATGTCAGAAAGCTGTCCTTGTCCACATTTCAACTCAGCGTATGTCCCTGAGCTCTGTGGAAAACGCATCATGGGAGATGACTTTCTCGGTCAAGCTTAGGGGAAAATGGCTGCCCGTGTTTCTCCAAGAACCAACTGTCTTCTAACGTTTTCATTCGCCCATTTTTTGTGATAGCAAACCTAGAAACAAATAAACAGGAACTTGGGAAATCAAAAACGAGAACTCACAATTTCTTCTTTGGCTGGAAAATAAATCCCCAAAATTGAAAAAAAAAAAAAAAGAGAATTCTATGGCAGTGGATATGTGTGCTTTATTCAAACAGTATCATAGCTTATTAGCCATATTGACAATACCTGGCTAATTAGCCAGGTGTTGTTGTTGTTGTTGTTGTTGTTGTTGTTAGCCATATTGACAATACCTAAGGGATGCGGTGGTTTAGTGGCTAAGACGCTGAGCTTGTCGATCAGAAAGGTCAGCAGTTCGGCGGTTCGAATCCCTAGCGCCACATAACGGAGTGAGCTCCTATTACTTGTCCCAGCTTCTGCCAACCTAGCAGTTCGAAAGCACGTAAAAATGCAAGTAGAAAAATAGGAACCACATTTGGTGGGAAGGCAACAGATTTCCGTGCCCCTTCGGCATTTAGTCATGCCTGCCACATGACCACGGAGACGTCTTTGGACAGTGCTGGCTCTTTGGCTTTGAAACGGAGATGAGCACTGCTGCCCTCTAGAGTCAGGAACGACTAGCACATATGTGCGAGGGGAACCTTTACCTTTTACAAATGTTACTTGGATAAAAACATGGAAGACAGATTAATGTTTAATGATGGTTGGAAGTTACAACAGCACTGAAAAAAAGGGATTTATGGCTGTTTTTCACACGAATGGCTGTCACAGGGTTAAAATTAGGATGCTTGGAGAGTGGCTCATATTTATGATGGTCGTCCTGGGGTTGATGTGATCAATTTTTGCGATTTCTGACAAGCAGTCAATGGGGAAGCCAGATTCACTTAACAACCCTGTTACTAACAACAACTAAAGTGATTCCCTTAACATCTGTTGCAAGAAAGGTCGTAAAATGAGGCAAAACTCTTTTAACAACTTTCTTGCTTAGCAACATAAATGTGGGGGCTCATTTGTGGTCGTAAATCAAGGTCTACCTGTATCCATATATCAGAGGTGTCCTACATTTATTTTATATATATATATATATATATATATATATATATATGTAGGTCTCTAGTTGTTCGGGTTTTCTCCCGCGTAGAATTGGAGATGTCTTGGCGACGTTTCGAAACGTCGCCAAGACATCTCCAATTCTACGCGGAAGAAAACCCGAACAACTAGAGACCTACCTAAAGTTTAGTTTTTGTCCTGCTTTGTTTGTTGTGCCACAAGCAAAATAATATAAAGCCTAGTCCTGCTTCCATTGGGCAGAATAATACACAATCCTCTGTGAAATCTCAGAAAAACCAAAAACTCCATTCACACCACACACCAGATTATAGCTTTAACACCCACCGTTTTAAGATTTGCAGGGTACGTAAACTAAGTCCAGGTACTGGTGAATCCTATCAACCCATTTTATTTCCTAACTGGGTGATAACCCGGCATTTATTTATTTATAGGGGGAAAATGTCTGGACAAAACGTAATTTCTAATGTTGGATTTTCCCCCTTACCAGAGGGAACACTCTTGTAGAGTACTGTGAAACCGTTACCATGGTAACTTCCCTGCGCTGTACAGTAGAAGCCACTTTACAGTAGTACAGTAGAAGCCATTTAAAGGCAAAACAGGCTGCATCTTAACAGAACACACACCCCGTAGGGTGTTAGGAGTGTCTTACCACCACAGTATTTGTTTCCAGAGAGTAATCAATTGTGTACCAAGTTTGGTTCAAATTGCTGGAGGAGTTCCAGAGTTATGCTGGAACACGAACATGAACACACACACACACATATATATATGTGTGTGTGTGTATGTATGTGTGTGTGTATGTATGATGTATATGTATGTATGTATGTGTGTGTGTGTGTGTGTGTATATGTATGTATGTATATATATATGTGTGTTTTTATTTGTGCTGATAAATAAATAAAAACACAAATATAACAAAGGCAACAGTAAAAATATTGGGTTTCTGTCGTGATGGACTCTTGTGACGAGCCGATTGACAGGTGTTGGAAGCAGTTAGCTTCCTCCCATAATTGGGGCTTACCAGGGGTTGTGACACTATACACACACACACACACACACACACACACACACACACACACATATATATATATATATGATGAGTGAACATACTGCAGTCAGAAGAAACCAGTTCTTCAAAAAAGAACCACCAACCAACCAACCAACCACAATTTGAGAACTTCTAGTCCTCATCCTTCCTCTACTTGGTTTCCTAATGGTTACAACCATCTCAATGATGCAGCAGCCATGGAGCAATGAAGGTTTAATGCTGCGAGAAATACAGAATTATTAATGCAGTTTATAAAAAACTATTTTCTGTTTTCCAATTAGGATATGCAATCTAAATGGCAGCTCTTTGCAATCAAAATTGGTGTCTCACACCAAGCCATGGTCTGCTTTAGCAGTTTGCGCTTGCTTGATAATATGAAAGCACCTATTCGCACAACTTCCAGCAAGCCTCTTCAACGCAACCCACAAGCTTGACAATCTGACCTGCTAAGTTCTCACCATATTTCTGATCTTTGCAATCTCGAAAATGTGAGCAACTGGGCTGTGTATGTTGGACAAGAGATGGGAAGACTGCAGTTTGAGTCTCTGCCCCCCACCGCAGCCCCATGAACAGCTAATAGGGGGGGAGTTCCTCTTTCTATCACAGAGTTGCTGCTGTGGGGATAAAACAGAAGAGGGAGAGTCCCCATCCCTCCCTTGAGTGTCTAGAAAAAAAATTGCAGGATAGGCATGCCATAAATAATACTTAGACAACCTCAGACAATGGCACTTTGAGTCGGTCTTTCTCTAACTATAGTACCTGGCAGAGAAATTATGGGAATAAAATCAGATAAATTGCTGTGTGCACTGCTTTGATGTTTGAAGAAGGAAGGAAGGAAGGAAGGAAGGAAGGAAGGAAGGAAGGAAGGAAAGAAAGGAAGAAAGAAGGAAAGAAGGAAAGAAGGAAAGAAAGAAGAAGGAAGGGAGAGAAAGAAATGAGAATGAAGAAAGGAAGGAAATGGGAAGGAAGGAAGGGAGGGAGGAAAGAAGGAGGGAAGGAAGGAAGACAAGAAGGAAAGAAATGAGAATTGTTCTTTGGATTCATGGTGTGTGTGTGTATATGTGTGTGTGTGTGTAATTATGAACATGCAGTGCACGTCTGCAGAGGAGAGGAGGTGGTGGCTTGTGCCAGTTCTAGAAGGCTGCACTATACTCCACAGCTGATTTGGTCTGTTGTGGCCAATTCATAGTAGCAGAGTCTGGGAAATGAGGGTGGGAAGGGGAGGGGAAGGAAGGAAGGAAATGAAAATGAGGAAAAGAAGAAAATGGGAAGGAAGGGAGGGAGGGAGGGAGGGAGGGAGGGAGGGAAGGAGGAAGGATCATGTCACCCCTAGTCCTTATTTTCCCTAGACTAGACCTTCCTGCATACACACTTCCTGCAACCGATCTTTAAATATTTTAGCCTCCAGCCCCCAAAATCATTCTTGTTACTCTTCTCTGAACTGTTTCCATACTCTCAGCATCTCCATACACCATTGGAGGGGGGGGGGAGACAATAAATCTTGTAAGGCCAAGACATACTACCAGTGTGGAAATAAATCAAGGTTTCCTCTATCCCCACCATCAACCAGAATCTGCAGTTGTCCATCATGAGTATCTTTGCAGGTGAAAATCAATGGCCTGTGAGTCCTTGCGGGCAATCCAGACCTTGTACATTAACCAGCACACTCCAATCAAAACCAGCGGCTTAGTTCCCTAATGCCTCTGACCCAGTACAGTAATCCAGGGAGGGTGCCAGTAAATGGGAACCTGTGTTCCCATCTCCTCCGCTGTTCTGCTCGTAAGTAAACAATGCTGACCTTCAGCCCGGCTGCCGGAGAGACCACAGCTGCAAATGCATTTTGAACGATGTGAAAGTAGAAACCTCAGGAAGCCAGGCATGGCAAGCAAGAGCCAACGGTCCCTTTTCTGTCTGGATCCCACTTGATCTGAAAACGTGGATCCTTCCTTCCTTCCCATTTCTTCCTTCCTTCCCATTTCCTTACTCCCTTCTCATTCGCATTTCTTTCTTTCTTTCTTTCTTCCCTCCCATCTTTCTTTCCTTCCTGTTTTCCTTCCTCCCTTCTCATTCTCCTTTCTTTATTTCTTTCTTTCCTTCTTTCTTTCCCTCCCTTCTTTCTTTCCTTCTTGTTTTCTTTCCTTCCTTCCCATTTCCTTCCTCCCTTCTCATTCTCCTTTCTTTTTCTCTTTCTTCTCTCCCTCCCTCCCTCCTTTCTTTCCTTCTTGTTTTCCTTCCTTCCCATTTCCTTCCTCCCTTTTCATTCTCTTTTGTTTCCTTCCTTCCCATTTCCTTCCTCCCTTCTCATTCTCAATCTCTTAACCACAAAGTACTCTGTGAAAAGGCCAATCCAGAGTGTTACCCAGAGTGAAATATGACCAGAAACCAATATAGATTCACACTCGGCATATTTATCTGCCCCAGCCAAGGTAGGAATAACCATAAAGCTGCGGTAGGGAAAGCAGAGCGTTGGGGAGGTTGCAAAAGGGGAAAACACTGCACGGTCTCTGCCATGTTCGCAGGCTTAGATTGGGCACACCAAGAACCCCACGGCATATAGTAGCACCTGATTCTGCAAACTCTGCAGCTGCCACCCACATCACGGTTATTGCCACGCCAGAAAGGTCTGAAATTGGTGTCCCAACCGGCTAATTGGTTCTGCAGGTTGCACACACCTCTCAAAACAGCTCTTTTGCAACGCAGAGCTCAAGACTATCTGAAGATTTGCACTGCGCATGTCCATGATGTGAATTATGTGTACAGGCAAGCAGCTGTAGCACAAGGCACGCGTCCATAAAATCCCATTTGGATTTAGCAGACAGCTGTATTTAACAGTCACACATTCCCCTCTATTATTCCAGCAAGCAGATTAATTCCAAAGGAATGTGGTGGTTGACATCGTGGATTAATTGTACTCCAACAGTTTTTGAGGAAATTTTCTACACGTACATTAAATACACTCTTTATGCAACCATTTCCTGAAAGGACTGTCCAAAATAGCAGTTCACAGTAGCAAAGACTGAATACAATGAGGTTGAATGCAACATTTTGAAACACCCAAAACAAGAATCAGGATAAAAATCATGATGGAGATTGGAATGGGGGTGTGGGAGGGAGAATGAGAGGGAGAAGGGGAAAGGGGAGGAGGAGGAGGAGGGGGGAGGGGGAGGAGGAGGAGGAGGAGGAGGAGGAGGAGGAGCAGCAGAAGAAGAAGAAGAAGAAGAAGAAGAAGAAGACGAAGAAGAAGAAGAAGAAGAAGAAGAAGAAGAAGAAGACGCAGCAGCAGCCTTTTGAGCAGGAACAAGATAGTAGATAGAACACTCATCCACATTATCACTTCATGAAATAGAAAAAGGGAGATGGGTCGAGTTTATTAAAGGGCATAGACTAGACAACACAATGAGCAGGGGAAAAACCAATTGAGATAGGGGTCATTCTCATCTCCTGGGGACTGGCAGAAGTGGAATGCATGGGTCTGAAATGGATCTGAAATCATTTATAGCAAGTCAAAGGCTACAAAACCTGGCCAGAGGTAGGAGAAGAGCAGGCAGAACTGGGGAAGGGGATGGACAAAGTTAAACATATCATCAGCTTAGAATCATCGCGTTGCCACACCTGCTCCAAGTCCAATCCCCCTTGAATTCCATTCACTCATATCTGATGTCAATTTAGCGTCAAACGAGTTGACCAGATTCTTCTTGTGTAATAGGCTCAAATAAATCTTCTGGGTTGCAACCTAACCGGTGATCCTGATTCCTTAAGGTAAAGGTAGATTCCCCTTGCACATATATGCTAGTCGTTCCCAACTTCCCAAAAAGGAGTGGTGCTCATCTCCGTTTCAAAGCCGAAGAGCCAGCGCTGTCCGAAGACCTCTGTGGTCATGTGGCCGGCATGACTAAACACTGAAGGGACACAGAACACTGTTACCTTCCCACCAAAGGTGGTTCCTATTTTTCTACTTGCATTTTTTTCCTTCTTTCGAATTGTTAGGTTGGCAGAAGCTGGGAAAGTTACAGGAGCTCACTCTGTTATGCAGCGCTAAGGATTCAAACCGCCGAACTGCCGACCATTCTGATCGACAAGTCCAGCGTCTTAGCCACTGGGCCACCATGTCCCTATTTCTTGTGTAATAGACTCGAATAAATCTTCTGGGTTGCAACTTAACCAATGACCCTGATAACGTGGGAGCAATTAAAGATTACAGAGCTAGCTTTCCAAGATATTGCTGGCTCTTTCAGCTGGAGCTGGTAGGAGACGTAACAACTGAGTACTTAAAATCTTTCCAAGATAAACAGCGTTCAGATGGAGGGTGGGCAATGGCGGGAAGGGAAGGGGGTGGGTTCAGACAACTCTTGGCTTAATTTCAGCAGCTTTCTATAAATTGTTTCTCTGGAGCCAAAGAATTTCTACTCTGATCTTTCAAAGGTTTCAGGACTGCACGTACCTCCTGTGCTCTTGGGTGAAAGCTCTAAAGCCCTCCAAGAGGTATGACCAGATTAGGAGAACAAAAATTAAGAGAACATGGTGGGAATCATCACATTAATTGCATCAAATTAGGGTGTTGTTGTTTTTTAATATTGCTTTTGGTCTTGGTCAAACTCACTTGGAATACTGCATTCAGTTTTGGTCGCCATGATGTAAAAAAGATGTGGAGACTCTAGAAAGAGTGCAGAGATGAGCAACAAAGATGATTAGGGGACTGAAGGCTAAAACATATGAGGAACGGTTGCAGGAATTGGGTATGTCTAATTTAATGAAAAGAAGGAATAGGGGAGACATGATAGCAGTCTTCCAGTATCTCAGGGGTTGCCATAAAGAAGAGGGAGTCAAGCTATTCTCCAAAGCAGCTCAGGACAAGAAGCAATGGGTGGAAAGTAATTAAAGAGTGAACCATACTAGACATTTCCTGACAGTTAGAACAATTACTCAGTGGAATGACTTGTCACCAGAAGTTGTGAATGCTCCAACACTGGAAGTTTTGAAGAAAAGATTGGATATCCATTTGTCTGAAGTGGTGTTGGGTTTCCTGCCTAAGCAGGGGGCTGGACTAGAAGACCTTCAAGGTCCCTTCCAACTCTGTTATTCTAACCTATTCTATCCTATCCTATTCTTCTCTTCCTTTTCTTCTGTCCTCTTCTGCTTGAAGTGCAGCCCCCAGCCACAAAGCAAACACAGCCCTTAATCATAAAACAAAACCCTGGTTCTACAATCATTCTGCCCATTTTCTTCTGAGTTAGTTAGCATCACAAACATTAGAAGCCTTTCCTAGGCAAGGAGATGGTTCAGGTATCCCCAAGAGGAGATACAGAAAGCAAATCAAAAATCCTCAAAAAAAAAATTCTACTGTTACCAAAATATGCGATATTTTTCTTTTTTCAAAACGAAAAGGAAAGGTACAGATTTCAAGACACACTGTACCCAAAGAAAAGGACCCTGACTTTTTTTTTGTCTGTGTCATTGTGACTTGTAACCATAGAAACCACATCCTCTGCCGCTGCTATGGCAACGCTGCAGTAACCTTTTCTTTCTTTTTCTTTGCAAATAAGGATAGAAGTACCGTAGATAAATTATTTTGGGACTTTTTTTCCTGCAATGAAGAGGTGGAAGAGAAAGATAAGACAGATCCAGGCCACACAACTCTACAACAGCTTTTCTCGTCCTGGCACACCCCAGATGTGGGGGGACTACAATTCCCCAAAATCGGTGTGTGCCAATAAAGGAAGAAAAAAAGAAAAAAGAAAAGAACCCAAACACACATTTTAAGTCAATAAAACTGAGCCAAGATCCAAAATAGAGTGTCAGTTCGGTCTAGTGGTCAAGGCACGAGGCTAGAAACTGGGAGATTGGGAGTTCTAGTGCCTTCCTTAGTCATGAAAGCCAGCTGAGTGATTTGGGGCCAGTGCCTCTTTCTCAGCCCAAGGGTTATGTTATGGAGAAAATAGGAGGAAGAAGGAGGAAGAGTAGAGTGGAGTAGAGTGGAGTGGAGTGGAGTGGATACAGTGTAGAGTGGAGTAGAGTAGAGTCTAGTGTAGTAGAGTGTAGTAGAGTGGAGTAGAATAGAGTGTAGTAGAGTAGAGTAGAGTAGAATAGAATAGAATAGAATAGAATAGAATAGAGCTGGAAGGGACCTTGGAGATCTTCTAGTCTATGTTTGCCTTCTTCAATTCTTTATAAAAAATAAACAACTTTATTATAGAAAGAATAAAGATGGAATATAAATAAAACAAAAACAATTGTTCCAAAAAAGTAATGTTTGTCTCTCGGTGTTCCATTCCCCCTGCCAAGAAGTTGCGAAAAAGGAGAAACGGGTGGTAGGATTCCTCTCTATCCCAATACTATAATTTTATGGGTTTCCTTCATGCATTTGTTTCTCTAAATGGGTCTTATCAGTATCTCTCTCTCTCTCTCTCTCTCTCTCTCTCTCTCCCCCTCCCTCCCTCCCTCTCCCTCCCTCCCTCTCCCTCTCCCTCTCCCTCTCCCTCTCCAATTCTCTCTCCAATTATGTGCAAAGCAAACTGGAACTTTTAAAAACAACAACGGCTGTGGAAAATACTTTTGTTATGTTCAGAGAAAGTGCATCCGGCAAAGTTTTTATATTCTTTGTTAAGTGGGTGAAAAGCAGTGAGTAACTACATCTTATTCAAACATAATCTCAAAGTTAGCTTCTGGCCTTTGCTATTAAGCCTCTCCTTTTAAATGCCTAATTGTTTTAAATGTCCTTCCGTGGCACACCAAGTTCAAATATTGGTCATTAAGCTTTGCTAATGATTCAGAAAATCTTAAGGCTTGTTATTCTTGGCCTGTGCCCTGGTACATAATTGGTCGGTAAAGGTTTCCTCGTCTGTTACAAACAACTGTCTCAGCATTTAATTTTTCTTCCAGCCAAAGGGCACGCAGACTCTACCTGGATGGTCAGCTTTTGCCATACCTATGGTTTTTTTTGCTAAAACTTAATTTAAAGTTAAAGTTAAAAAAAAAGAAGGGGAAGCTATTAGAACAGTGTTTCTCAACCTTGGCAACTTGAAGATGTCTGGACTTCAACTCCCAGAATTTCCCTGGGAGTTGAAGTCCAGACATCTTCAAGTTGCCAAGGTTGAGAAACCCTGTATTAGAAGAATAACAGAGTTGGAAGGGAAGGGGAGGTCTTCTCCTCATACCCTACGCTCAAGCAGGAGACCCTATACTAGTGATGGCGAACCTTTTCAACACCAAGTGCCCAAACCGGAACACAAGTGCATACATGCGCGTGCCAGAGCACCGGAAACTCGAAGACCAGCTGGCCGGCACGCGCATGCCAGTTTTTTGGCTGTTTGGGGTCTGTTTTCAGGCTGTTCTTCGAGCTGTTTTCAGGCCATTTTTCGGGCTGTTTTTGGCCAGTTTTCAGGCCATTTGGGGGGATATTTCAGGCTGTTTATAGGCCATTTTGGGGGATATTTCAAGATGTTTCTAGGCCATTTTTGGGCTGTTTATAGGCCGTTTTTCAGGCCATTTTGTAGGCTGTTTTTTAGGCCGTTTCCCAGCACTCCAGCGCCCGCAAAGAGTAGCTGGCGATGGTGGGCTTGCCCACAGAGAGGACTTTGTGTGCCATCAGTTTGCCATCACAGCCCTATACCAGCAGGCCCCCAACCTTTTTGGCACCAGGGACCAATTCTGTGGAGAGAAGTTTTTCCGCAGACTGGAGGAGACAGGGTTTCATATGCTGTCTGCATCCCATGGATGGGGCTCCACTTGTTTGCACGGCCTGGTTTCTGGCATGCCACGGCCCACTTCCAGTCCATGGACTGGGTTTTGGAAACCTCTGCCCTATTCCATTCCAGACAAATAGTAGTTCAGCCTCTTCTTAAAAGCCTTTACTGATGGGAGCACCCACTACTTCTGAAGGCAAATCACTCCACTGGTTAATTGTTCTCAGTTAGGAAATTTCTCCTCCTCAGTTTTAGCAATAGCAATAGCCCTTAGACTTATATATCGCTTCACAGTGCTTTTGCAGCCCTCTCTAAGCAGTTTAACAGAATCAACCTTTGCCCCCAACAATCTGGGTTCTCATTTTACCCACCTCGGAAGGACGGAAGGCTGAGTCAACCTTGAGCCTGGTAAAATTCGAGCTGCCAAATTGCAGTCAGCCAGCAGTCAGCAGAAGTAGCTTGCAGTACTGCACTCTAACCACTGCGTCACTGTGGCTCATCCTAGGTTGCTTCTCTCCTTGATTAGTTTCCATCCATTGTTTCTTCTCCTGCCTACTGGTGGTTGGGAAACTAGGTTGACCCCCTCATCTGCATGGCAGCTCCTCAAATATTGGAACACTGTTATCATGCCACTCCTTATTGTTGTTGCAAAGTCGTGTCCCACAACGTTCCTCCAGACCTTCCTGTCCTCTACCATCCTCTGGAGTCCATTTAAGCTCACACCAACTGCTTTTGTGACTCCATCCAGCCACCTCACTCTCTGCCGTCCCCTTCTTCCTTTGCCCTCCATTGTTCCCAGAATTAGACTCTTCTCCAGTGAGTCCTTCCTTCTCCTTAGGTGGCCAAAGTATTTGAGTTTCCTCTTCAGGATCTGGCCTTCTAAAGAGCAGCCAGGATTGATCTCCTCTAGGGCTGACCAGTTGGATCGCCTTACAGTCCAAGGGACTCGCAGGAGTCTTTTCCAACACCAGAAATCAAAGGCCTCCATTCTTTGGCGCTCAGCCTTCCTTATGGTCCAACTTTCACCACCATCCATTGCAACTGAGAAAACCATAGCCTTGACTATACACACTTTTATTGGCAGGGTGATGTCTCTGCTTTTTAGTAGGCTGTCTAGATTTGCCATAGCTTTCCTCCCCAGAGGTGTGGCAGCTCCTCAAATATTGGAACACCCCTATCATGTCACCACTAGTCCTTTTTTTCACTAGAGCAGACAAACCCCATTCCTCCTAGGCCACAAACCAAGAGGCAACGAGTGGTTATATACTAATAGAGAGCCTTTTCTGTTGCTGCTCCGACCCTGTGGAACGAGCTCCCCATGGAGATCCGTACCCTCACCACTATCCAGACCTTCCGCGCAGCCCTCAAGATCTGGCTCTCCCAGCAGGCCTGGGGATAGGCTTCCAATTCACCCGCCCGAGTGTTTGATTGTCGAATGAAAGTTGTGTTTTACTATCTTTTCTTTGTTCACATATTGTTTTGTTTTTGACCTTGCACCCCCCCCCCTGTGGTTGTAAGCCGCCCTGAGTCCCCTCAGGGAAAAGGGCGGCATATAAATCCCAATAAACCTATAAACCTATAATAGAATTCCATGCACACGTCAAGTGCAGTGACCAATGCTACATGAGTATTCATAATTCAGCTTAAATTCCCAGTATCCGTCACATCTTCGCATGTACAGAACAGGAATGTCTGTAGAAGAGCATCACGAAGCAGTCGGCTCTGCACATTTGCAAACATTTAAAACGGCCTCTCAAATAGCCTTCCGAGTCTTTTAACGACAAGGCAGCAATCTTCGTAAAAGAGAGCCAAAAAACAGGAATGTTATTTGGAACAAGACTCCCAACGAACAAGGGTGGACGGAGACCCCTGTCAAAGGGGGGCGGTCTTTGTGTGCATTTCAGCTCTGGCTCCAAGGAAGAGGAGCTGTTTGTTTTCACTGCCCGCATGCTTCCGCGGTGCAACATGGCACCACTGTGTCAATAACAACGGGGAGATAAGATGACGGGATTGTGTTAGCTTCGGGTGTCCATTTCCTCCTGCAGTCAGCAGTTCTGAAGCAAATTAAAAGGCAAAGGTGTCCCCGCTTGGTGAAATGACATTTTCCTGAATGGGTTTGTACTAATTCTGCCATACCCCATCTGGAAATAGCTTGCCTGTTCTATGCCGCACAAAAAAATAGTCATTTATTTTGATTAGTAGGTGCTATGCTTCTAAAAAAGAGAAATGCCAAATCTCAGCCTCTAAGGATATTAAAAAGCTAGCGTGCAGGATTACTTTAATGAAAGATGTTGAGACTCTAGAAAAAGTGCAGAGGAGAGCAGCCAGGATACAATACAATGTAATACCGTAGCAGAGTTGGAAGGGACCTTGGAGGTCTTCTAGTCCAACCCCCTGCCTAGGCAGGAAACCCTATACCGTTTCAGACAAATGGCTATCCAACAGCTTCTTAAAGACTTCCAGTGTTGGGGCATTCACAACTTCTGGAGGCAAATTGTTCCACTGATTAATTGTTCTCACTGTCCGGAAATTTCTCCTCAGTTCTAAGTTGCTTCTGTCCTTGATTAGTTTCCACCCATTGCTTCTTGTTCTACACTCAGGTGCTTTGGAGAATAGCTTGACTCCCTCTTCTTTGTGGCAGCCCCTGAGATATTGGGCCACTGCTATCATGTCACCCGTAGTTCTTCTTTTCATTACACTAGACATACCCAGTTCCTGCAACCATTCTTCATATGTTTTAGTCTCCAGTCCCCTAATCATTTTGCATTCTTTCTAGAGTCTCCACATGATTAGGTAGACTAAAACATACAATGAATGGTTGCAGGAACTGGGCATGGCTAGTCTAGTGAAGAGAAGGACCAGGGGAGACAGGATAGCAGTCTCCAATATTTGATTGGCTGCCTCAAACATCACTTAACAAATGTGGGAAGAAAGGTTGTTGCACACTGCAACCATTCTAAATATGAACTCCTTGGCCAAGCATCCAAATTTTGGCCCTGTGACCATAAGGATGCTGCAAGGTGTGAAAAATGGCAAAAAGTCGCTTCCTGTAGCGACGTTGTAACTTCAGACGGTTGCTAAAGAAACTGCTTAATTCAAGGACTACCTGTATTCCCCAAAAGCAAAAACCCCAGTTTACATGGCCAGATTATATATATATATATATATCAGAAGTAGACTTTTGTTCATGTAAAGTTACTTAGTTTATTTAGTTTACTTTATCGTCATTGTACAATGAAATTAAATGCCATCTTCAGTGTACATTATACATATAAAAACACACATCCTTCACATTCTATACAATGGAATGGAAACATTGCATTATATATAGGGACGTGGTGGCCCAGTGGCTAAGATACTGGGCTTGTCGATCAGAAAGGCAGTTCGGCGGTTTGAATCCCTAGTGAGCTCCCGTTACTTGTCCCAACTTCTGCCAACCTAGCGGTTCAAAAGCATGTATAAACGCAAGTAGAAAAATAGGAACCACATTTGGTGGGAAGGTAACAGCATTCTGTGCGCCTTTGGCGTTTAGTCATGCCGTCCACATGACCACGGAGACGTCTTCGGACAGCGCTGGCTCTTTGGCTTTGAAACGGAGATGAGCACCGCCCCCTAGAGTCGGGAACGACTAGCACATATGTGCGAGGGGAACCTTTACCTTTACCTGTGCATAATTTATTTATTTATTCTGTCATGTTTATGTAGTCCATATTCAAGGTGGAGACCCTTTGAGAGCTGCATGCAACAAAATTTTATTTTAATGTATGTCAATTGCTGTACATTCAGAGTGACAAGAAAGTTACTCTACATCTACGTTTGCAGTGATGCAGACCAGCTAGTGGTAAAGAGCTCTGCAAAAGCTGCAGTTCTGTGTTCGGAATCCCATGCTTTGCCTAAGCAATTCCACCATGTCTTTTGCTGAAGCTGACCTGCTGCAGAAAGAAGTTTAATCTATGCATCCAGGAGAGGATCACGTAGACCATTCGCTCTTTTGGGCAGCCACCATGCCCAAAAGCTGCCCAAGACTAGGCTTGGCAAGATGAATAAGAATGAAAAGTCTGCCATGCTGGTTATAAATGAGGGGAAATGGGAAGGCAGGGGGGAGGGGAAGTGAGTACATTTATATCTGGCTGACAATCTGACGGAGAAGATGACAAAAGTAAACTAGCAGCCGTAAATAGATGATAGCAAAAAAAAAAACAACCCAAAAAAACGAAAGAACTAAATGAATCAACATGACTATCAGCTTCGGGGGAGGTGCGCAACAAATATGTTTTGCGCAATGTGATCATGTTGCCCAAACCAGATGAAATTCTGGTGCAGAATCTGAGAAGAAGAAGAAAAAGATCATCATATTTGTAACTTAAATTGTATTGTGCTTAAATTATGTAAACATAATTTGTAACCGCAGATGGGGACTGCAGCCAAGAAATTGAAAGAGGCTGGCTCCTGGGGAGGAAAGCTATGGCAAATCTAGACAGCATACTAAAAAGCAGAGACATCCCCCTGCCAACAAAATTGTGCATAGTCAAGGCGATGGTTTTCCCAGTTGCAATGAATGGCTGTGACAGTAGGACCATAAGGAAGGCTGAGCGCCAAAGAATTGAGGCCTTTGAACTCTGGTGCTGGAGAAGACTCCTGCAAGTCCCTTGGACTGCAAGGCCAGCCAACCAATCAGTCCTAGTGGAGATCAACCCTGACTGCTCTTTAGAAGGCCAGATCCTGAAGAGGAAACTCAAATCCTTTGGCTACCTAATGAGTTTTGAAGATCGACGGAAGGACGAGACTGGAGCCAGAACTGTCAGAACAAGTAGTTTATTCACGGTAACCATTTACAGGCGATTCTGCACCTTCCCTGCTTGACAGCTATTTAAACGGAGCTGTCAAACAGGGATAGCCAATGAGCGCGCCCCTAGCGGCTAGCAACAAGCGACGCCGCGCCCTAGCCAATCAGGGCGCCACCTGGTTTGTTGCTAGGTCGTAAGTCGAGGACTTTCCGAGTCCTCAACACTGAGAAGGAAGGACTCACTGGGGAAGCGCCTCATGCTGGGAAAGATTGAGGGCAAAAGAAGAAGAAGGTGACGACAGAGAATGAGGTGGCTGGATGGAGTCACCAAAGCAGCAGGCATGAGCTTAAATGGACTCCAAAGGATGGTAGAGGACAGGAAGGTCTGGAAGAATGTTGGTCGTGATGGGTCGGACACGACTTCGCAACAACAACAATAATTTGTAACTTATTTTTCCTTCTGTAATGCTCAAATACACTTAGGTGAGAGAAGCCCAGAAGTCCTCAAGATATAACCACAACTGGCTCCAGAATTTCCACTGTTAAGAAAGCAGTTGTTAAGCGACTCCAATTTTACAACCTTTTTGCTATGGTTGTTAAGTGAACCACAGCATAACTGGGTGGGGCATTCTGGGAGTTGAAATCCACAAGGCTTAAAGTTGTCAAGTTTGTACATCCTTTCCTTAGGAGAAGGGAAAGGTATTGGATGGACCACATACACTCAACCCAAGCTCTTGGCTTGGTTGGCAACAGACGTCATGTTCCTGCATTCAAGTGTTAAAATATCACCCAGGGTGTGTCTTTCTACCACGAAATCAAAAACACTGCAAATATTTTCTGACTTCCCAGTCTAGCCTATAGCTCTGGAAATTCCTGATGAGTTTCCAACCTTATTCTAACCAGGCCCAATTCCTGCTTAGCTGCTCAGCCTAAGCCGGGGTCATTCAGGTGAAAGAACAATGGAAAATTTTGAGTCTTTAGACATCAACTGTTGCTTAACCTCATCCTGAGTAGGAGATAACATGAGTCATTGTTTTACACTGCGGAAAAGAGCGGTCAAACCGTGAGAATTTAACAAAGAATAACTCTTGCATCAGGCCAAAATATATACTGTAGGATGGGTAATCAAATGCTGGCAGAAAAACTACAAACGTGCTCATATTTGCTATCTGCTACTCAATTCTGGGAGTTGAAGTCCACAAGTCTTAAAGTTGCCAAGTTTGAAGACCTCTGTGTTACATAGATTCTTCAACAATTCCCAAGAAGACCCATAAAAATGGAATCCATAGTTTGCAATTTGCTTTCCTCTTCAAACATTCCAAATTCCAATATTTGAGGGCTTGCCATGAAGAAGAAGGTGTCAATCTGTACCCCAAAGCACCTGAGGGCAGGACAAGAAGCAATGGATGGAAACTAATCAAGGAGAGAGGCAACCTAAAACTAAGAAAAAAATTCCTGACAGCGAGAACAATTGAATCAGTGGAAAGGCTTTGGCTCCTGAAGTTGTGGGTGTCCCATCACTGGAAGATTTTAAGAAGAGACTGGACAGCCACTTGTCTGGAATGGTATAAGGACTCCTGCTTGAGCACGGGGTTGGACTAGAAGGCTTCCAAGGTCCCTTCCAACTCTGCTATTCTGCAACTATTGTTGGGGAAATGATTATGGATGCAATTACCAGGAGTTTTTCTGCCCCCTAAAAAAGATGTTACATAAATGACCTTCAACATTTCCTTCTAATTGCCTAACACATTTAGAATATGAAGCTTTTTCCAAGGCTGCTCAGTTCAAAATATAGACAAATAATGTTAACGTGCATGCTGGCAGGCATCATAATTATCTTTAATTCTTTCGATTCAGTGCATTTTGGAGTCCAAAGACAAATACTGTATTGGCTTTTTAGGGTTATTATCAGCAGCCTCCTGCAGGATAGAGACCGTAATCTACCATGCTGGATGAGTGCAGGTTGGCACAAGATGTTTTTCTACTTGGCAGTTGGGGCAGAGAGAAAGGGGGGAGGGAAAGAGAGAAAGAGAGGGGATACAGATAGACAGATGAATAGAACAGAACAGAATTGAATTCTTTATTGGCCAAGTGTGATTGGACATGGATGGATGGATGGATGGATGGATGGATGGATGGATGGATGGATGGATAGATAGATAGGGAGGGAAGGAGGGAGGGAGAGAGAGAGATGAGAGATGAGAGAGGGGGAGAGAAGGAGAGGGATCATAGGTAGGTAGGTAGGTAGGTAGGTAGGTAGGTAGGTAGGTAGGTATAGATAGATAGATAGATAGATAGATAGATAGATAGATAGATAGATAGATAGATAGATAGATAGAGATGAGAGAGGGGAAAAGAAGGAGAGGGATGATAGATAGATAGATAGATAGATAGATAGATAGATAGATAGATAGATAGATAGATAGATAGATAGATAGATGAGGGAGGGAGGGAGGGAGGGAGGGAGGGAGGGCAAAGTCACCCATCTAGCTTCTCTGTCCATCAAAGGAGAAGAATCTGGTACCCTCCTACCCAGGTCTAGCACTTATTCCATTCCTGATACTGGCTTTTTGGTTGAGGAAGGGGGGATTGGCTCCAAATCCCCAGGTACCTTCTGTGGCTTGGAGGAACGACTAGAAGCTGGGTCTTCTCATTCCTGGACCAGAACTTGGACCACTAAATCATTCTGGCTCTCCTATTTTAAGGATACACACGCAAAAATAAAATAAAATAAAAACAAAACCTATCAAATCTGGCCTGAAAGCTCCCAACAAACAGTTTTCTGCACTTTATCATCATCATCATCACCTGTAGATGAGATGGACAGCACTGAAGTCAATCAATCAATCAGTCTGCCAAGAAAGATCTCCAAAAGGCATTCTCTCTGCCCTTAACTGGTTCTTCTCTTAATCCACAGAGAGGGACAGTGTTTCTGATGGCATCTGCGATGTTCTACGCAACCAGCTGATGGTGAGAGCTAGTTCCTTGTTCTTGGAGACATCCCCATTATAAATAAATAAATTTTAAAAAAACACTGATGCATTTCAAGCACGCTCTGGTTCCATTTTATTTACTTGGACTCTTATTCCAAGCCAAAAGAACTCTGAGTGGATGAGATGCCCTTCTTTCAGAAAAAAGAAAAGGAAACCAGATTGACCACAGAATCGTTAATAATGACAAAATTACAGGATGTTTTGGCATCTGAGGAACATTGAAAGCACAAGCCCTTAAAAACAGAATTAGGCAATGTTCCTGAAAATCAGCAGGGTGGTCCTGTATTAAGATAATGCAGAAATTTCTTGCAATGTGATTTTGTTATCACAAACATCAACATTTATTTATTTTTGCAATGCTTTCTGCCCTGTTATGACGATTGCATTACTACCAAGCAGTGGTGAAATTCATTTTTTTTTAACTATCGGTTCTGTGGCCGTAGCTTGGTGGGTGTGGTGTAGCTTGGTGGGTGTGGCTTGCTGCACATGGCAGGGGAAGGATACTGCAAAATCGCCATTCCCACCCCACTCTGGGGCCAGCCGGTTCTCTAAACTACTCAAAATTTCTGCTACCGGTTCTCCACAATCTGTCACAACCTGCTGGATTTCACACCCCTGCTACCAAGGGTATTATTCCTAGCCATGTTGGTGAAAAAGAAAATGACTTGGGAGTTTGAGAGTTGAGCTTTTTAAGGAATGTCCCCCTAAGGAATGTGTTTTAAAAGAGGAGCAAATGACCTTATTTGTCTCCCAATAGGTTTGTCCACGATGGTTTTCCAAGTAATAATATGGAAGGGTTGGTTGCTGCCTTTTTCCAAGAGTATTTCTCAACACTGTAGCTTAGAATATAGAACCGTGATGGCGAACGTATGGCATGCGTGCCAGAGGTAGAACATAGAGTCTTTTCTGTGGCCATGTGCGCTGTTACCAGCTGTTCTTCTCGTTTCTGGCGCCAGCTGGTCTTCATGGACGCTAGAGTGTCGGAAAACAGCCAAAAACTAGGCATTTTTCGCCCAAAGGTAACAGAGTTCCATGCACCTTCGGCATCTAGTCATGGCGGCCACATGAGCACGGAGGCGTCTTCGGACAGTGCTGGCTCTTCGGCTTTGAAACGGAGATGAGCACTGCCCCCTAGAGTCAGGAACAACTAGCACATATGTGCAAAGGGGAACCTTTACCTAATATTAATTTCTACACATTTAAGGTGGGAGGGCTGTGTAGTTTGTGTTTTAAGAAAAAAAATAGACTCGACTTTTTAAACCTAGCTGGCAGCCTAAATTTTTCATGCTGATAAATAGGCATTTGGAACTGGAGTTTATAAATTGTGGTACGTTGATTAGGCAATAGATCGAATCCTGTTTATTTTCTTCATTCTGTGGCAGGACAGAATTCCCAGTTTTATGTTCTATGTCCCATTGCTGGGTGGGGAATTTGGGGAATTGAAGTCCACCCATCTTAAAGCTGCCAAGGTTGAGAAACACTGTTCTATTCTAAATTATTCCACAGGCCACCCTTTTCATGTGTCACACTGTGATCTGCAGCACAGAAGATCTACACTGCGGGGACAAGTATCTTGAATTTCCTTTAGAATCAAATGTGACTTTAAAAGCTTTTTTGTTTTTTTTAATCTTGGGGAGCTACAAAGTTCTGCAGAAAACATTTCAGCTTTTATTTTCCAAGGAAAGCATTTTCTGCATTGAAAGTTTCTTACAAAGAACACGAAAAGCAGGAAGGAAGTTGAAGAATGACAACGTCCTTGTCTCTGACTTCCCCTTTTCCTCGCTATTGTTGTCAAACATTACGGGGACAATTTTCAGTTGTCAGCAATGTCGTTTTGCAAACTGGTTATGCAAAAAGTGGTATCTGCATACCCACAGATCTTCTCCAGTTGGCTGGAGGAACTAGGCAGGGGCGAGAAGAAAAATAGGTGGAATATAAGCTAATAAAGGATACAAAACTGGGGACAAGTCTCAATATATTTTAGTAAAGATCATGCAATAATTTCATGCTCAAAACACAAATGCATAAGATTTGGTGTTTTTTTTTAAATGGATCCAGCAGTGTGTGTTAAACCATGATCCAATCGGAGTTAGTTATTGGGAACATGGAAAGACTAAACCTCGGGTTCTCGTGACTGACCCTGGTCGGATCTTCCAATATTGTCCTGGGACACATATAGCCTTTGTTCATGAGGGTTAAAACACAACACCAACTTGCTATGTAACATCTCAAGTTAAGTGAGAATCTACTCCAAAATCAAAGCCAGCCCATCATTTGGGACAAGGTATGATCCTCTCACAGGTCGATAACAGCTTACATCAGTTTCAGAATGGATCATATGTCCAAATCCGGCTTAAGAGGACCTATCTTTGACCAAAACATAAATGGCACAATCAACACTTCTTTCTAACACCTTCAACATCTCAAACAATCATCTAAAATGATTTTAAAAATCCACACCTCAAAATCTAGGCTGTGGATTTAAGAACGGTAAGCTGTAGGACACCTGGAATTTTGAGAGCATGTTTCGGTGCTGCCACAAAATGGCTTCCTTGGAGGGTAGGGGATTCTCAATTCACAAAATGGCTGCCACAGGGGTACAACTAGTCACAAAACATTTGGGAGGTCACTTTCCATCTTCCTCTCTACCCATTTCAAAATGCTGCCCTCTATCCCAACTTCCCTTCCATTTTCTAGGCACAGTTTGAAATGAAATCCTTGGCTGCAGCGGTCTCCTTTATTTTTCAAGGATTCTTAGAAGTCTCATGCATTCTTGGAAGTACAGATATTGCCAGAGGCTGGTTCCCCACCAGCATTTCTTCATGACAGATGCATTAGAATCATAGAGCTGGAAGGGACCTCAGAAGTCTTCTAGTCCAACCCCCTGCTCAAGTTGGGGGCTCTTATACCATTCTGGTCAAAGGGTTATCCAAACTTTTCTTGAAAACCTCCAGTGATGGTACACCCACAACTTCTGAAGGCAAGCTCTTTCACTGATTAAGATGTTCTCACCGTCAGGAAATTTCTCCTTAATTCTAGGTTGGATCTCTCTTTAATGAGCTTCCATTCATTACTTCCCATCTTCTCTGCGACAACTCCTCAAGTACCAGAAGACAGTTATCATGTCTCCCATAATCTTTCTCATTGATGGGCAAGATATACTGGTTCCTTTAACCATTCATCATATGGTTTAGCCTCCAGAATTTTTATCACCTCTGTTGCTCTTTCTGAAACTTTCTAGGGCTGGTGTCAGCTACCTGCAGCTCCAGAGCCACATGTGGCCCTTTGGCCCCTCTCCTCCGGCTCCCTGCCAACACAGTCACATGATATGCTCTCCGCCCCAAGACACTGGATGGGAGTGACATTGAGTTGGTCAGCCCACCCACGTTTTGTGACTCCCAGTGTTTTCTTTTCTGTGGGAAACAGATCCAGTTGGTTCTATTGAGTGTTTAAGATTTGTGTGTGTGTGTTGTGGTGTGTGTGTGTGTGTGTGTGTGTGTGTGTGTGTTAGTTATGGTGATCAGAACTGTATATGCACCAGAAGACACCATATTGCCAATTTCTGGCTCCATATCTGAGCACTGCTGGAAATGTTGACTTTTTAATACCCCAAGCCGAAGATCCGTGTTTAATCAAACCTATTGATCTCCGATGTCTCAAACACTTCCAACCCCCACTCCTCAACCCCCAATTCTTCAATTTACCTGAACCGTATCACTGTGGTTGCCATTCTGCAATCTTGCTTTTTCTAAAGCCCATGTTTATTTAAGGGTTTCAGCAGCTCCACCCAGGCCTGTGGCACTTCGGTGATGTTAACCATGACACATCCAGAACGTAATCCAGTTGTTCATAGGTACTAAAAGGCTACACGCCCTTTCCACAAAAAGGAAATGAGGAAATAGTGACAAGAAGAGGGTTTGGACAATGACGGAAAAGCTGACAGCCAAAACAGTAAGAGCCTAACTGTGTTGCAAAAGAATTCCGTCGAAATTGCTAAATTCTAGCATAAGCAATCTCAGTTGCTTTGACCTACAGAACATCAGAATAATAAAGGACCTTGAAGGTCGTCTTCTAGTCCAATCCCATGCTCTAGGAGGAGATCCTACACCAATTCAGACATGGTTATCCAATCTCTTCTTGTAAATCTCCAGTGATGAAGCACCCACAACTTCTGGAGGCAAGCCATTCTACTCATTAATTGTCCTCGCTGTCAGAAAATTTCTCCTGAATTCTCAGTTGGGTTTCTCTTTAACAAGCTTCCACTCATTATTTCTTGTCTTGCCCTCAGGTGCTTTGGAGAATAGGTTGCCCCCTTCGTCTTTGTGGCAGTCCCTCAGATATTGGAACACTGCTATCATGTCACACATAGTTTTTTCTTTTCACTGGACTTGACATGCCCAGTTCTTGCAATCGTTTGTCTGTATGTTTTAGCCTCCATCCTACTAATCATTTTTGTTGTTCTTCTCTGCACTCTTTCTAGAGCCAGGGTCTCAAACTCGACTTCATTGAGGGCCGCATCAAGGTTGTGTTTGACCTTGGGGGCCAGGGTGGGGGGGCAAGGTGGGTGTGCTTGCTCAACGTCACTCATGTCGGGGAGGGCTGTGATAGCCCGAGTGCTCTGCCAGCAAAAACAGCCTCCTGAGCTCCATTTTTGGGCCTGCGGGTCAGATCTAAGCACCCCGTGGGCCAGATCCAGCCCCCAGGCCATGAGCTTGACACCTCTGTCCTAGAGTCTCAGCATCTTTTTTTGTATCGTGGTGACCAGAACTGGATGCAATATTCCAAGTGTGGTCAGCAATAATTTAATTATTGTTGGAAGATCAAACCTGTCTATTGTTGCAAAGGTTCCTGTTTGTTCTATCGGCTTCCCGTAGTCTCACATTTCTGGATCTAAAGGTAAAGGTTCCCCTCGCACATATGTGCCCAACTCTAGGGGGCGGTGCTCATCTCAGTTTCAAAGCCGAAGAGCCAGTGCTATACGAAGACGTCTCTGAGGTCATATGGCTGACATGATTAAATGCTGAAGGCGCACGGAACGCTGTTACCTTCCCACCAAAGGTGGTTCCTGTTTTTCTACTTGCATTTTTACATGCTTTGGAACTGCTAGGCTGGCAGAAGCTGGGACAAGTAATGGGAGCTCACTCCGTTATGCGGCGCTAGGGATTCGAACCGCCGAACGGCCAACCTTTCTAATCGACAGGCTCAGCGTCTTAGCCACTGAGCCACCGTGTCCTTTCTTTTCCAGCTCTACAGAACACCATTTAATCTGAAAAAACAACAATGCAATGCAAAGCAACAGAAGTAAAACTATTGTATTCTTTCTTCGTTTTCTTTACATTTCAACATTTCCATGGGGCAAGCCCACAAAGTGGATCATTGTCAGAATGCAAAGAGCGTGAAGCAGATCAAGGTGAATCATTCACAAAATACCTTGAGCATCACTTCAAACAACAGGAAACCAAAACCCATCTGAATGACAACGAAGCTGATCATGTAATTGCGCAATATTGAAGTGACTGTTCAGGCACCTGGTTTTTTTTTCTGTTGCTTCTCTTTTTCCTCCTCTGAGGGGAAGCAGCAAGTAGAACTGAGAGATAACCAGGGTTTCCTTTGTGGTTGTTCAGAGTCAGATTGCAAACGGTGCAACAGAAAAGGCCAGGGAGTCTTCAGGACACACGTTGCACTAAGCCTGCCTTTTTTTGAGACAATCAGTGACGTGCAAGCAGGTTGCTCAATTTTCCACAGTATCTGCACTTCACTTTAAAAAAAAACTTTTGAAACTTATAGGTTGCAACATTTATGATCTGCTTTCCACAACACTCAGACCTTGAAGGATTTGCAAAGTGTTAAGCAGAAAACGTTTGCAGAAAAATTGAATATGAAGAAAGGTTACAGGAACTGGGTATGTCTGGTTTAATGAAAAGAAGGTCTAAGGGAAACATGATAGCAGTATTCCGATATCCCAGGGTCTGCCACAAAGAAGAGGGAGTCAAACTATTCTCCAAAACATCTGAGGGCAGGACAAGAACCAATGGGTGGAATCTAATCAAGGAGAGAAGCAACTTAGAAGTAAGGAGAAATCTCCTGACAGTGAGAAAAATCCATCAGTGGAACAACTTGCCTCCAGAAGTTGTGAATGCTCCAACCCTGGAAGTTTTTCAGAAGATGTTGGATATCCATTTGTCTAAAGTAGTGTAGGGTTTCCTGCCTGAGCAGGGGGTTGGACTAGAAGACCTTCAAGGTATCTTCCAACTCTGTTATTCTACTCTATTCTAAAATTGCAGAGAAGAGCAACAAAGATGAAGAAGGGGATCTGGAGGTGAAATCACATGATGAATGATTCTGGGATCCATGAACCGTTTAGTTAAGGCAAGAACTTTCTTAACAGTGAGAACAATTAACCGGTGGAAAGGCTTACCTTCATTAGTTGTGTGTGCTCCACCAATGGAAGTTTTCAAGAAGAGACTGGACAGCCATTTGTCTGAAATAGTCTGGAGTCTCTTGTTTGAGCAGGGGGTTGGATTAGAAGACCTCCAAGGTCCCTTCCAGCTGTATTCTGAATTGAATTGAACTAGATATGTTTAGCCTAACAAAGAGAAGGACTAGGGGTGACATGACAGATGTCTCCCAGTACTTGAGGGGCAGTCACAGAAATGAGGGGATTGACTTATTCAATGAAGCACCTGAGAGCAGGACAAAGAGCAAGAGGTGGAAGTTCACTAAAGAGAGATCCAACTTACAAAGGTGGAAATTGTTCATAAGTCACCTTTTTCAGTGCCATTGTAACTTAGACCGTGCACTGTTAAGTCGAGAACTACCTGAATAGGTTAAAGAAGAACCTATTTTCTAGGACTTTCTGGGTAAAACGTCCTTTCAAGACTCATTTTTGGAAAGAGTCTCTTTTATTTTGTTATATACCCACAAAATGGAATTAACCCCTGTAACAAATGCAGAATTGCCTTCCATTTGGATAATCTCCATAGAAGGAACCAAGACGCGCATAGGAACCGAAGCAGACAGGCTATATAATTTAAGCAGGGTGTAGAGTGAAACTGGGTGTTGCAATATTTAAATCTCATTGATACTGACCTATTTTCCTACTGCCTCCATTTCATTTAAATGCACCGAGCAAATATTTTGTCTCCCAGCAGAAATGCGCACTTTTGCTTACTAGGGAGCAAAAGAATGCCTGACACGGATGCCTCAAATTCCATTTTATATGACAGACAGTCAGCGACGACCCAACCAGCGTGTGAGTGACAGAATGTAAATCATTATTTTTAGAAAAGGTTGGCAAAGATAACTTACAGAGCAAGGAAGTTTGACTCACCAGACCAGTGTTTTCCAAACTTACCCACTTTAAGAGGTGTGGACTTCAACTCCCAGAATTCCCCAGCCAGGAATTCTGGGAGTTGAAGTTCATGCCTCATAAAATGGTTAAGTTTGGAAAACACTGGCCTAGGGCTTCCCAAGTCATGTGTGAACCCAGCCAATCGTGGTTCATTCAATATACTGTTGTTAGTTGCAAAGTCGTGTCTAACCCATCGCAACCCCATGGACAACATTCCTCCAGGCCTTCCTGTCCTCTACCACCCTATGAAGTCCATTTAAGCTCAACTGCTTTGGTGACTCCATCCAGCCACCTCATTCTCTGCCATCCCCTTCTTCTTCTGCCCTCCATCTTTCCCAGCATGAGGCTCTTCTCCAGTGAGTCCTTCCTTCTCATTAGGTGGCCAAAGTATTTGAGTTTCCTCTTCAGGATCTTGCCTTCTAAAGAGCAGTCAGGGTTGATCTCCTCTAGGACTGACCGGTTGGATGGCCTTGCAGTCCAAGGGACTTGCAGGAGTCTTCTCCAGCACCAGAGTTCAAAGGCCTCCATTCTTTTGCGCTCAGCCATCCTTATGGTCCAACTTTCACAGCCATCCATTGCAATTGGGAAAACCATAACCTTGACTAGATACACTTTTTTTGGCAGGGTAATGTCTCTGCTTTTTAGTATGCTGTCTAGATTTGCCATTCAGTGAATTATATTTATACAAATCATGGCCCAGGGTGAGATGTACAAAATCTAAAATGGGAACACCTGGACTCCAGTTTGCAAGCTGAGGGAGAGTCTGTTGCCGTTTGTGTTACTGCCCTCAGTTGCCCTGGCTGACGCACAAAACTGACTCTTTAAACACATAAAGTGCCTATTTCCTTCCCCCAGGGATTTCTAAGACGGAGAAGCAGTCCAAAAGAGTCTGTTTGGGCTTCACAGCCTGAGGTTAGACCAAACGTTTGACTTGGGTAAGTCTGAATTAAAGAAAAATATTCAAGAGGACCTCATCGGTTTACTTTCGTCCAGAATTTGGCAGGACTGGAAAGGATAAAGTTCAATACTCAACGATGTTTTGGCCACAAGAAAATCTTCCAAACGAAAAACATCTGGAGAGCAGATGAAAAAAAATCTTCAGGAAACTTTTGATTTTCCTTAAGGCAGCCTCTCTTTCTGTTTGAAGCAACTGGAATGGCCGGTCAGGATTTGTATGCTGATCTCCATTTCCGCATCTACACATACAGCTTGAGCGCAGGCACACACACAACACACACAAAAGGTTATAACACACAACTAATCAGACATGGGTCTCAATAGGACAGAAAGCAGGAAGAATGTCTATATGGAGATTCTCAGTCATACTCCAAAGTCGCCCCCTGTTCTTTAGCTGTTCCCTTCGTCTGGAAACTCTGCGCATGCGCACGCTGGGAACAGGCTCCAGCTGTTCTTCTGCCTCACTGATGTCTGACTCTGAAGGCAGCTGATAAGTGGCATACGGCCCTGGCCCCCCCTCTGCCTCCGACACAGAGCCCTCATCCAAGTTATGGTTGTCTCAAAGGTGCTTTTCCAAAAGGTAAATTGGACTTTATCTTTTTCCTTGAAAATGATTCACTTCTCATTCAAGAAGCTTCTTCAGAATTTCTTCAAGGAAAAACGAACTCCAGTTGTCTTTGGGGTGTGGGGAAGCATCTTTGGGACAAACAAGAAGAATTTACGCTTTCTTGGCTATTCCTTTATTTCTCCATCTTTGAAATTTGAAACCTCAAGAGGTACCCCCCCGCCCCAAACTGTTGTGGCTCGCCAGCAGCCAGCAGAGCTAGCAGCAGATTCGGACAATGAGGAGGTTGGGGAGGAACATGGGCCAGTCCTGGAGTCTAGGGAAGGCTCTGATGAGGGCTCTGTGTTGGAGGCAGAGAGGGGGCAGAGCCGTCTGGCAATTATCAGCTGCCTTCAGAGCCAGACATCAGTGAGACAGATGAACAGCTGGAGCCTGTTCCCAGTGTGCGCATGCGCAGAGTTGCCAGACGAAGGAAACAGCTAAAGAACAGGGGTCGACTTGGGAGTGAGGCCACAGGTGAACGATGAACGACCCCTCCCAGAGGAAATAAAAGAGGAGCAAAAGGGGAGTGGAGTTTGCAGGAGACAATTGGTTTGCTTCATTGGTCGGTGACTCTCTGAGGCTCCTTGCCAAGTTCTGCAGATATCAGCCTGTCAGATCTCCAAGCCATATAGGGTCTGTGACCACAAATCCTCCCTTGAAAGACTTTGCTGGATGTGAATGAGCAGAATTCAGAGTCAATTAATAAAAGGGTTTTTTGTCAAGACAAGGAGTTTGCCTCATGCTCTCTGAAAGCCTAGGTCAAAACACCTACCAGATAGGCATCCATTACAAGCCACAACCGAGTGACACACGTCATAACGTCTTCACCCAACTGACGTAATTATCATTGTATGATGACATCATGATATGCAGAGCATCACTTTTGACTTTGCCTCCTGCGTGGATGCCTTACCATGACCTCAGTCAAAGACTTAGTGCAATCTTTTTCCTCATCGCTCTTCTCCAGGTTTTTACAAAGCCCCAAAGCGCCGCTCAATTCAACTAATATTTTACCATTATTGATTTTTCAGTGTTTGTCACTGAGGGCTAAACTTCGGAAAGAAACCCTTCTCAGTTGGAGAACATCTGAGGTGAGAGCAACCGAGTCAAAATTATATCCCAATGCTCAGCTAAACTGCATGGATCCACACTAGTCAAAACAAACTATCAGTTTACACACACATGACTATTAGAAGACAAGCCACAGTTTAGACAGCAGGGGGAAGGGGATCTCAATGTCGTCATCTAAAGATATTGCAAAATTGTGCCTAGGGGGTTTCACTCTCCACCAGGCCAGCCCCTCCAAATAATAATAATAATAATAATAACAGATATTAAAATAAACACATACAGACTTTGGGCTATTGAGCTGAGTTTTCTTCTTTCTTGCCAGAAGCAAGGCATTCAAAATGAGAAGTCAAGTACAACAGCAACATCTGGATGAAAAGGATGCCATTGGTAGGGGGAGATAATGATCAATGAAGGCTGGGCCAACAATTGAAACTGCAGGTTGGCATCATGGTCAACCGAGAGGAAGCACGCTCCAATACTCTGAAGTGGGAAACGACAGTGTTGCTTCTATAGGCCAAACTTTGTTATTTGCAGAAGGTTCCCACGTCCCCTGGGAAGGTCTGTGGAGATTCTCAGTCATCCAGGCCACAGTTGCCACAAAGGTGCTTTTTCAAAAGGAAACTGGACTGTTTTTTTCCTTGAGGAAAAGTGCCAGAACAACAACAACAACAACAACAACAACAACTACTACTACTACTACTACTACTACTACTACTACTACTACTACTTCTTACTACTACTACCTGTTCTTCCTCTTCTTCTTCTTCTTCCTCTTCCCTCCCCCTCTTCTTTTTCTTCTTCTTTCTCCTCCCCCACTTTCCTCTTTGCCCTTCTCCCTCCCTCTCCCTCTCCCCGATCCCAATCTCCATCTCCATCAACCTCCTCCTCCTTCTTCTTCAAAACAATCCTTTTGTTTTGGGCCTTTTGTAAAAGTACTTTTGAGTCTCTTGGGAAGGCTCTACATTAGAAGGTTCCAGAGTAGATGATGATGATCATCATCATCCTCTTCCTCCTCCTCCTCCTCTGACACCAGGCATTTATTCCAGTCAACCTTTGTGGTCCCCAATGAAAGGACTTCAAGAAGCAATTGTTAGAAACAGTTCTTTCTGAGATCCTAAGAAAAGAAGGGGCATACATATGGTTGCTAAGCTATCACTCCCAGCATCTTTCACTAAGAGCAAGGAAAAATGCCAAGGATGCTCCCTGGAGCATCAGAGGAGGGACCTGAGCAGTTCCCATTCCTCCCAATGACCACCACAGCCACTTGTGTGTACTTAAAGCCTGTTCTTTCCAAAATTGCTGCCTTGCCAATGTCTTCTCTGCCAAAATGGAAACAAAAAAAAAAGAGAGGAAGCTTTCAGTGGTCAAGCTACAAACTCCCACTCTTTCCTTTTTCATTTCTCCCCAAGAGAGAATCAAACTTTGAGGGAATGGTTTCGCCAAGCACATCATCCCAAATGTTTTTGGGCCAAAGAGAAAATAACAAGCACAGCTCCAAAAAGTCTCATTGCAAAAGTAGAACAAAAAGAAATCAAAAGAAATACAGCAGATTTTTCTTGCCTTCCTTTCCTGACATGTATAACCACATTATTGCTTTCTTTCCTTCCTTCCTTCCTTCCTTCCTTCCTTCCTTCCTTCCTTCCTTCCTTCCTTCCTTCCTTCCTTCCTTCCTTCCTTCTTTCCCCTGCTCCCCTCCCTCAGAGTTTCCACTCAAGGCTTATCTTTCTACTAAATAGCATCTTTAGTTAGTGAGAAACCTCAGAAAAACGGGAAGAAAACTGTTTTAATGCTGAAGATAAAGTGCAGGATTAGCTGCATTTTTAAAAAATGGAGATGGGTGAGTTTTAAAGCCATTTATTGACATAAAAAACCCTAATGAGCAGAATTTCCTATGGGCATGATTTATCATAGGCCCCCGCCAGATTCCTTGTGATCATCTCTCCCCCCCACCCCAACTTCACCAAAACCCTTGATAAAGCAAGCCGCAAAAGTTTTATGCACAAGATCAAGATGATATGAAAAGGATATGTTCCTACTATATGTGCAATCAGGATGGAAAAAATAGGAAAGACATATACATGGCCTCTTCTGGCACCGTCCCAAAGCCTTGATGCAAAGAATTAGCACAGAAGAACAAAAAAAATAAGATAAAGGTAAAGGAATAGCACATATGTGCTAGTTGTTCCCAATTCTAGGGGGTGATGCTCATCTCCGTTTCAAAGCCGAAGAGCCAGCGCTGTCCGAAGACGTCTCCGTGGTCATGTGGCCGGCATGACTAAACAGTGAAGGCGCACAGAACGCTGTTACCTTCCCACCAAAGGTGGTCACTATTTTTCTACTTGCATTTTTACATGCTTTCAAACTGCTAGGTTGGCAGAAGCTGGGACAAGTAATGGGCGCTCACTCCATTACACGGCACTAGGGATTCGAACCATCAAACTGCCAACCTTTCTGATCGACAAGCTCAGCATCTTAGCCACTGAGCCACCACGTCCCCCGAAACAAATTAGAACAAGAATAAAACAAACCCCTTTAGAGCAGAAAAACATAAAGGACATGGCCCATTTCAGCAGCACTGACTGACCAAATAGATAGGCGGATCATAGCATGGGTTCAAACTGAAAGTGGCATTCATTTTCACAGATTCAAAATGGTGCTCAGTTCCTTATTTTCTAAAATAGTAAAAAAAAAAAAAAAAAAGTCTTTCCCTTCACCTCCCCAGGCCAAAAACGAAAGTTTCAGGGGGGGGAGTACTCTCGACTCAAGAAATCGGCAAATTTGTGCATGAAAAAGTTGCCAATACGTCAACACTTCCTCCATTGATCATATGTTCATTGCACTTTGTCCCTTAAACCGGAGAGTGTGTCCACTTATCTAAGCCCCTCCTTTATAATCTGGCATGAAATATATCCCATCCCCCCCAATAATCCAGAGTGTATTTATAGTTACTGACACAGCTGCTTGCTACCTCCACTCATTCCAGCACGCAAAGTGGCAAAAGGACACAACTCAGGCACTTGCTAAAGTACACCGCAACGCAACTCTGTTGAAACGGAAACCTTCGCTCCCAAATTTAATGTGTACAGCCTTGGTTGCAGACCAGCTGAATTCTGCAATTTGGAAATGGGTTGGGAAAATGATTACCGTATTTTTCAGAGTATAAGACGCACCACCCCCCAAAAAAGAGCGTGAAAATGTTGGTACATCTTATACACCGAATACAACAATTTTTGGCCTCCCGAAGTCCCGACCCCGCATACCATTTTTGTGAAAAACGGAGGCTTTTTTGTCTTCCCTCAGCTCCAGCAGCCCTCTGCAGGCTTCAGCAGGGCTGGGGCAAGGCAAAAATGCCCCCCATTTTGGCAAAAAAAGGGCAAAAAACTGATGTTTTTTTGCCTTCCCCCAGCCCTGCTGAAACAGGGGTGTGTTTGCCTTCCCCCAGCCCTGCTGAAGCCTGCAGAGTGCTGCTGGGGGCTGAGGAAAGGCAAAAAAATTTTTTCCTTACCTCTTCGAAATCTTGGTGCATCTTATACACTAGTGCATCTTATAGTCCGAAAAATACAGTAAACACACCGGCAGAGAGCTTTCCCGTTAAATCCCTGTTGAATTCAGTTCAATGGAAATTTAAACAAACTCCAGGGTTATGATATGCTCTAACTACTACATACTGGAGCATGGCCAGGGGTGTTCTTCGGCATGGAAAATGTTGGCCTCCAGGACTGGAGCCTAAGATAGTCTTAAGGGTTTTGCAGCTGTGAGTGAATACTATCGAGAATTGCTTTTTGGTTTGTGAGACGGACAGCATGAAAGCTTAATCAATACATGAATTAATGAATGACCTGAAAGCCAACGGCCTGCATGTAAGGCTCCCTAGCATTTAAGTAAAGCATAGGGAAGTAGTAACCAAGGAGTTGTACAGGTAGTCTTTGACTTACAGTTACAACCCACCCAAAATTTCCACAGCTAAACCAGGCTGCGTGAATTGTGCTCCCTTCGGTGATTTTTCTGTCATGCCTGCAAAGCAAACAACTACAATTATTAAGTGAATCACGTGGTCATTAAGCAAAACGGGCTTCCCACACTGACTTTGCTTGTTAGAAGCTCTCTAAGGAGGCTGCGAATGGTGATAGTAGGAGCCCGGGGCGCTGCAACTATTGTCAATATATGCTGGTTGCAAAGCACCCGAAGTTTGATCACGTGACTGTCGGGATGCTGCAACCGTCATAAATGTGAGAACCGGTCATAAGTCTTTTTCAGTGCTGTTGTAACTTTAAACGTCCATTCAATGAATGGTTGTCGGTCAAAAACTACCTGAATGGTACTAAATTCCCCTTAAAGACAAGAAAAAGATCCAAAGAGAGGACTTCCAAATTTCACATTCCTGTTTCGGGGCAAACGGTTAGTATTAGTAACAGTTCTTGGTTTTCAGGCATTTTGGTTCAATTTCCAGTGTAAATATTGTCTTTGGAGCAAGGACGTATCACGCCCTGCTAGCTTATATACCGCAGCCATCTGTGGCAGACTGGCACATTTCTATGACAACCAACTGGCAAAGAGAGGAAAATGTGGTACAAGGTTACACCACGCTTTGCAGTTCTGGGACCGGGAGCAAGAAGCGGTGTGTTTGTGTGTGTGTGTTTCCCCAGTTAAGCATCAGGTGCAAACATGATCTTTTCAACCACTGTGCCCGTTTCCATGCTAATAAAGGAGCATAACTGACCCTCTGAAGGAGGGTTCAGCTCCCTCCCCCTACCCATCCGCACCACGCTTGCCCCGCCCGCCGCTCAATGATTGGCTGGCTCACCTATCGCCCCGCCCACCTCTAAGAGTCCTATCTAAACCTTAAAGTTTTAAAGCTGTCGGGTTTGAACATCCCTGGGGTCTCCATTGGAATTTGCTGGAATCGGCTACGTCTTTGCTGGAAATGTCTAGTTTAATGAAAAGAAGGACTAGGGGAGACATGATAGCAATGTTCCAATATCTCAGGGGTTGCCACAAAGAAGAGGGAGTCAAACTATTTTCCAAGGCACCTGAGGGTAGAACAAGAAGCAATGGGTGGAAACAAATCAAGGGGAGAAGCAACCTAGAACTGAGGAGAAATTACCTGACAGAACAATTAACCAGTGGAACAGCCTACCACCAGAAGTTGTGAATGCTCGAAACAGTGGACGTTTTTGAGAAAAGATTGGATAACCGCTTGTCTGAAGTGGTGTAGGGTTTCCTGCCTAAGCAGGGGGTTGGACTAGAAGACCTCCAAGGTCCCTTCCAACTCCGTCATTCCATTGTTTTCTGTCTGAAACATTCCTATTTTTCTTTTTAATTATGAAGAGAATCTCAAGTGCTCAATTGTGGACATAAATTGAGGCTTACCTATGGAAAGATCTATAAGTAAAAGGAAAGTAAAAGGAAAGGATTTATTAAGAAAAGGATAGAAATTAGCTATCTAATTCTCAAGGGGGGGCAGGAGAAACCCCAAATCCTCCAGGATTAAATTCAGCTAGAAAACTTCATCCCAAAGAACTTTCAAATACATTTTCAAGCACACTAAAAGTCAAGTGAAGAATCTGACACCGTTTATTTCAGGATAGGAATTTTTCTTTTCCCGAGAAATGAGAAGCCAGAATGAAAAATGAAAAACGTCAGTGAGAATGAATCATGATATATGTTACATTTTTAATTTAATAGAATGGATATGTTGTGGCCCATCAGCATCCAGAGAAGCTGGCACCAGACTCGAACAGTGAAGACATTGGGAGGGGGGGGACATGAGCCACTCCTGGAGTCTGGGGAAGGCTCTGATGAAGGCTCTGTGTTGGAGGCAGAGCTGTCTGGCAATTATCAGCTGCCTTCAGAGTCAGACATCAGTGGGGCAGATGAACAGCCAGCTGGAACAGCTGGAACAGCTAAACAACAGGGGTTGACTTGGGAATAAGGCCACAGATAGATGATGAATGGCCTCTCCCGGAGGAAATAAAAGGGGAGCAAAAGGGGAGTGGAGTTTGCAGGAGACAATTACCGTATATACTCGAGTATAGGCCGACCCGAATATAAGCCGAGGCACCTAATTTTACCACAAAAAACTGGAAAAGTTATTGACTCGAGTATAAGCCTAGGGTGGGAAATGCAGCAGCTACCGGTAAATTTCAAAAATAAAAATAGATACCAATAATGTTTTTGAATATTTATTTCAAAGAAAAACAGTAAACTAGCGGTGTATTCAATGAAATACTTCACTCACCTCATGATGCTGATGTCCCGCTGTGATGATGATGTCCCGTGCAGCCGCGGGAGCGATGTCCCGCCTCCTATGACACACGGCACAGTGATTCATATCATTGGATCACTGTACCAGAGGAGGTGGGACATCGCTATGTGGCTGCTTGCCATAACAAGGAGGAGGTGGGACATCGTTGCAGAGCGGCAGGAGGGGGAGGAAGGGGAATCGTAAGACAGCCCTGCATTACATTAGAACGTGAGGAGGGGGGATGGTGTGGTGCGCGCTGCGCGGCAAACTGACACAGAGGGAGGGGAAACTCACAGGGGCACTGGGCCATTCACGAGTGTCACCCAGCGGCATGGCCCCGCCCCTTTTTCTCCTCCATTTCGGGCAAATTTTTCACTGACTCGAGTATAAGCCAAGGCGGCTTTTTTCAGCCCAAAAAGTGGGCTGAAAAACTAGGCTTATACTCGAGTATATACAGTAGTTCTCTTAATTAGTGTGAAGGTTTGTTCATGACTCTCAGAGACTCCTTGCCAATGTTTGGAAGATATCTCTCCAAGCCTGATAAGGTCTGTGGTTGTAAATTCACCCTTGAAAGAGTGTTAGCCGGGACTTTGCTGGATGTGAATGAGAGGAATTCACACTAGCTTAATAAAAAGGGGTTTTGTCGGCACAAGGAGTCTGCTTCGTGATTTTGTGAAGCCTAGGACAGAAAAGGATATCAGCAGCAAAAAATCTACAAAACCATAAAATCTCTTAAACTTGTATTTTAGCAGCGGTGCTTGTTCCAGTTCTCTTCCCCAATTTTAGCCCCTCCTGCACAGTCTACTTTCATTCTTACTGTTTTGAGTCAAAACTCTGAAACCTGATACCCACAATAACCTCTCACTATTTTCTTTTGCTTTCTTAATGATGACATCCTGCTCAAAATATTAGTAAACTTTTGAGTGCATAGGGGGGGGGGATTGCTGTGTGAAGGTGTTGTTGCTTTTTTTATAGACCTAATTTTTATGAAAGCTTTTCAACAAGAGGATAAAAGCTAAGACAAACTAACGTAAATCAAAGAAAAGGCAAAAAGTGCAAAAGGAAAAAAAAGGTGCAATAACAAGGAAGAAATTTTTTAAAAGATATAAAGAAACTGAAATATTCTTCACTACAGTTATGATAAATTTAGCTTAATCTCTCTCTCTCTCTCTAAAGTTACATCCATATTGGTCTTCTTTCTTTGATCTCTCCTATCGAATCATCAAAACTACAGATCACAAATCTATGTTTTCCTTTTAATGGAAAAAAAATCTGTGGTTTCTAGTCACCAATAAATATAGATCAGGTCTTTTCTCTAATCAAAAAAGTCAATTTATCCATCTCAGCAAAATCTGTCAACTTCATCAACCATTCCTCCACAGTAGAGGTAAAGGTTCCCCTTGCACATATGTTCTGGTCATTCCCGACTCTAGGGGGCAATGCTCATCTCCATTTCAAAGCCAAAAAGACAGGGCTGTCCAAAGACATCTCCGTGGTCATGTGGCTGGCATGACTAAATGCCGAAGGCACACAGAACGCTGTTATCTTCCCACCAAAGGTGGTTCTTATTTTTCTACTTGCATTTTTACATGCTTTCGAACTGCTAGGTTGGCAGAAGCTGGGACAAGTAATGGGAGCTCACTCCATTATGCGGCGCTAGGGATTCGAATTTCTGAATTGCCAACCTTCTGATCGACAAGCTCAGCGTCTTAGCCACTGAGCCACCACATCCCTTTCCTCTACAGTCGGTAGTGTCACATCTTACCATCTCTGTGCAAATAATAATCTTGCTACAGTAATCCTATATTGAAATAATCTTCCATCACTGTCTTCTAAGTGTTGTATGTCTTTCTGCAACCAGCATTCCTCCCCCTCCAACTCAACCCCTCAACTCCCGAGCCCCCCCAAAGCCTCCAAGACAACAAACATGGTTTGATTTTCCTCCTTACACTGAAGCTTTCCAATATTGGCCATAACGCACTCATCAGCACAAAAGGAAGAAGGGCCGCTCCTTGTACAGTTATGATGTGTCCTGATCAGGGTGGCTAAAAATTTTAAAAGTTTTTTAAAAAAAATAAAAAATCATTTTTTTAAAAAAATGAAAACTTTTTTTTTCATTTTTATCAAATTTATTTTAATAAAATGCTTTTGGAGTAAAAATCTGAATACATTTTTCTATTTAACATACATTAATAATTTAATTTATTCGGCATGAAATGGAGCTTAGATATGTAGCGTGAGGCTGTATATTCTGCAATATTAGGGCTGTCGTTGAGTCACGAGGTGAGTGGAGGAGCCGCTGTAGGAGAGATGCTCTTTAAAAACCATGATTTAAATCAAGTTGATTTAAATGAAGCCTTTTTACTAGTGTTTTAAATCGTGATTTAAATCGTGATCCATCCTGGTCCTGATGTTGCTGTTTTCAAAATATATTCGAAAAACAAAATGGTACAGCTGGTCCTTGATTTACAACCATTTTGTTTAGTAACTAGTTACAATGTCACACACACACACACACACACACACAAAAACAGACACAGGATTTATGAGCAGTTCTTACTCTTATGATGATTGCAGCATCCCCATGGTCACATGATCAAATTTGGGTGCTTGGCAATTAGCATCTTGATGACACTTGTAGCATCCTGGGGTCAAGTGATCGGCCTTTGCCGATTTCCGACAAGCAAAAGCAATGGAGGAAGACAGATTCACTCAATGACCATGTGATTCGCTTAACAACTGCAGTGGTTCCTTTAAGAAGCGTTGCAAAAACAGTTGTAAAATCAAACTCAACTCGCTGAATAACCCACCGTGCCTAGAGCAACGGAAATTCTGATCCCAACTGTGATTGTAAGCTGAGGACTACCTCTAACTTCCCCAAATGCTTAAGCAGAGGGTTGGACTAGAAGACCTTTAAGGTCCCTTCCAAGTCTGTTATTCTCTTATAGCATTTGGAGCTTTTCAGGCAGCCAGGTTGAAGTCTGAACACAAATTAAGAGGTCAACTAGCAAGTGAAGTAGTAACCTAGGGTCACTTTAGCCATCAGTGACTGGGGAACACGGCACCAAATCACAAATTGTGTTCTACAAAACCACAATGCCTGACTTTGCACAATGCACCGGTGAGTGACATGAACGAATTCGACAGCTGGCATCCTAACCCAGCAATGCAGGGTGGGTGGGAAGCAAAACAGAATCCATCGCGACAACTTCTCACTGTCTTGCACAACTTCACAAATCTGTTCCGAAAGGAAGACAACGACGGGTGTGATGAATAACCCATTTGGAGACAGCTGTGAAAAAGGGAACTAGTTTTCTTTGCGAAGCAAATGGGGATTGCCACATTTGTGCAGAACAATGCCTGCAAGCCCGTGCAAGTTCTCTGGAGCTCCACCAAGCTCCTGACGTCTTTTCCTGGTCTTGCCGAAAACTTAAGTGGTTTTAACACCGGCAAGAGTTTTGTGTTCCAGTCTCAAGTCATACGGTTGCTTGACAAAAACAAAAACAAAAGAAGATGTGGGGGGAGGAGTAAAGACCCTAAAATCTTCTCCTGCCTTACCACCTCCTCCTCCTCCTGCCCCATTCTAGAGATTTCCATGTCAGGCAGACATTTTCCTTCCCCTGAATGACAAGGTCAACCATTTTGGAAAAGGAGGAAGCAGCTGAAATGGCTCTCAGCGGAAACGGCGATCTTTCTCGCTTTGCAGGCCCGCTGAGAAAACAGACAGGAAGTAGCCCAGAAGCTCCGACCATCCACGCAACAGTAGGGAAGGGACCTTGGAGGTCATCTATTCCAACCCCCTACTCTCGCAGGAGACCTGTACTGGGGATTCAAACTGCCGAACTGCCGACCTTTCTGATCGACAAGCTCAGCTTCTTAGCCACTGAGCCACCTAGTCTAGGTATTCCTCAGGACATTGTTGGCTGATGGGGATGATACGACACCGCAGGAACCCTTAAGTCAGGGGTGGGCTTCAAAATTTTAGCAAGGGGTTCTTTGCCTGGTTGCTGGGTGGGCGTGGCCATGGTGGGCGTGGCCAGGTTGGCCTCCTGCACCACAGTGAGGGGGAGCATTTTCACCCCCAGGCCCAGAGGCTTTCCTTGAGCCTCTGGGAGGGCAAAAACTGCCTCCCCTGCACTCCGGAGGTCCTCTGGAGTCCAGAAATGGGCCCATTTCCCAAACTTTCGGTAGGACCATTTTTCGCCCTGAGCCTCCCTGCACTTACCTGCATCCAAAACGGGCAGCGTTGGGATTCCTGGGAGGGGAGGGAGGGGCAGAGCCAGCCAGGAGTGGGAATTGGGGGGTTCTTCAAACTGCACAGAATCTTAGCTGAACCCCTGCGAACCCCCAGCAGCCCACTGCCTGCCTTAAGTTTAAATTTCCTCTGAAAAAACTGCACCTGTGCTTAAAGCAATAGGTGACCACCTGTGTGTAAGAATGGCCTTGGGAGACAGAAGACGACCCAAAGCCGAGAGAACACAGGTAGTCTTTGACTCACAACAATTTAATGACAATTCAAAGTCCCAACAGCACTTGAAAAAAGGGACTTCTGACCCCTTTCCACACTTAATGACCATTGCAGCATCCCCATGGTCACGTGATCAGAATTCGGAGGGTTGACAGGTGGCTCATATTTATGACGGTTGCTGGGTCCTGGAGTCGTGTGATCCCCTTTTGCGACCTTCTGACAAGCAAAGACCACGGGCTAGCCAGATTTTCTTAACAGCCATATTACTCACTTAACAACGGCAGTGATTCACTTAACAACTATGGCAAGAAAGGTCGTAAAAAGGGGCAAAGCTCACATAACCAATTTCTCACTTTCCTGAACCAGGAATCAGTGGAACAATTGTCTCCGGAAGTAGTGAATGCTCCAAAACTGGAAGTTTTTAAGAAGAGATTGAACAACCATTTCTCTGAAAAGGTATAGGGCTGTGATGGTGAAGCTGTGGCACACATGCCACAGGTGGCACACGGAGCCATTTCTGAGGGCACGTGAGGCGTTGCCCTGTCAGCTTGATTTTCGGCCATTTTTCAAAGCCTCCGGAAACCGTCCAACGCGCAAACCGGAGGTTCGGGAATGGACTTCTGGTTTGCGCATTGGGCTGTTTTTCGCCCTCCGTAGGCTTCAGTGAAGCCTCCTGAAGCCTCTGGAGGGAGAAAAACGGCCCAACAGGCAATCTGGAAGTTTGTCCGTAAACTTCCGGTTTGCGTGTTGGGCCGTTTTTCGCCCTCCCCAAACTCCTAGAAAGCCTCTGGAGCCTGGGGAGAATGAAAAATGGAACTACTGGGAAGTCAGAAAATGTCCCGTTTCCAGCCTCCGGAGGGCCTCGGGGGGGGGGGGGGGAAGCGTTTTTCATCCCCCCACCAGGCTCCTCAAAGGCCATGTGCGGGAGGTCATTAAATTATGGGGGTGTAATAGTACGCACATGTGTGCTTTTGGCACCTAAGGGAAAAAAGGTTCACCATCCCTGGTATAGAGCTTTTTGTCTAAACTTAGCGAGAAGACCTCCAAAGTCCCTGCCAACCGTGATATTCTGTTCTGTTATTCTGAAAAGCTACACAAGATGGAAATAAACTTGGTTTTGGCTTACCCCAGATGTTGCTATATTTTAGAGTTACTTTTCCTACTTTTCTTTCCCCCACCCCTATGTATACACAGACCTGTATGCATAGCTTCTCATCTCCTCAGAAGAGTTGAAAAAGCTACACTAGAGGAAAATAAACGTTGTTTTGCTCACCACAGTCGCTACTATATTTTAGAGTTACAATTTTACTCTTACTTTTATATACATGCCAAACCTTAACTTCTCATCCCCTCAAAAGAGTTTAAAAGGCTTGTCGGTCTTTTAAATGTGTGCAAATGGCGTTTTCTTATCATTTTTCCGTGCAGATATAATCTGCTAGTAACCCAGAGAACATTTCAGCAAAACGACCCAGAGAAAGACACATATTCCAGTATCAATCACAAATTCTGGTTTTAAAGCCACCCCTATTTATTCTTCTTCCTTGAAGCCTACAACCGGATTTAAAGAAGTCATGAACGAGAATATCAGAAATGAACTAAAAATTGGGCATTAAAATTGCATTTAAGAGACGAAAAGGCAAAGAGAAAAAAGTGTATTCGATAACTAGATTCATACATTAAGCTTACCTGTTAAACAAACTATAATTATAACTCTAAAACAATTATAAACAGCCACCTGGGTGACTTTGGACCAATCACCAGGAGATGGTGAGTTCTAGTCCCGCCTTAGGCATGAAAGCTAGCTGGATGACTTTGGACTAATCACCAGGAGATGGTGAGTTCTAGTTCCGCCTTTGGCATGAAAGCTGGATGGATGATTTTGAGCCAATCACCAGGAGACTGGGAGTTCTAGTCCCACCTTAGGCAAGAAAGCTGGTTTGGTGACATAGAGCCAATCACCAAGAGACGGTGAGTTCTAGTCCTGCCTTATCCACGAAAGCAAGCCAGGTGGACTGGGGCCAGTCCCTCTCTCTCAGTGAAACCTCTCAGGATTGTTGCAGTGGTGAAAAACAGGGGAAGGTCATAGCGTGTTGGATATGTTTGCCACCTTGAATTTCTTGTAAAAATAATAAAAGCAGGGTACAAATAAATAAATTAAAAATTTAAAAAAAACTAGAAGCATTCACACATAATCCTATGCTTAGCAGGAGGTGTTTAAATATAGTTTTGGCATGCTTCAATTTTTCAAAACTTCAAATTCAAATCCCCCCCCCCCCCAAAAGTAAATTTTTAACACAGAAATGATTCCACTTCACTTTTGGTATAGGAGAACTTAATGCTTCCTCGAAGAGAAGCATTTGCAGGCTAAGATCAGATGTTGCTGAGTTCACACACTGTGCAAATCTCCAGGACGCAACCTGGGACTTGAAAGCTCCACTTTCTGTAGGATTCCACAGGATTCCTCCCATAATTGTAAGAACTGCTGGTGGAATTCTCAGTTTAAATATTATTGCCAGAAAATTGTAAGGTGTATGGTATGTTCAGCCCTGCCAGTTTTTCCATCCTGAAACTGCAGGACAGAAAGGGGGAAAATCCCAGTGTCATCCAGCTGATATAATACAGGTCCTCCTTATAATAAAGAGCACACCTATTTAATTATCCATGCATTAACTGCAGCTAGAATTGTATTTGCACAACATTGGAAGAGTGAAGAGATTCCTATTGATGAGAAGGTGATTAGGAAAATAGTAGAATGTGCAGAAATGAATAGATTCACATTAATAATTAAAGAAAAAGAACAAACTGAATATTGTAAGATATGGGAAGTATTTTATCAATGGTTAGAGAGAGAGAGAAAAAGGGAAATTAGAAATGAGGGAAGAAGACTAAAGAAGAGTAGAAAACATGTTAAGCTAGAGGTAGGTATAAACAAGGTGATAATTGTTAGTATTATGATGAGGAATATAATTATGCTTAATGTTAGTATTATATTCTTATTAGAAGATACGTTAAGAGGAAAATGAATAGGTTAATAATGTTCAATTGCTTAATATATGCCAATTTTAAGATTAGAGAATTAATATGAATGTGAATGATGTGGTAAATGCTGAAAGCTGTGGCACAGAGATATCTGTACCCAGACAACACACTGTTTAAGGGAAGATGAAATATGTATATGTTAAAAAAACGTTATTAAAAAAATACTCAGGCGGCCAGTTGATCGTCATGTGTCCATGCGCACCAGAAATCCAGAAGAGGAACATGTGACGTCATGCGTGCCAGGCAACATGGCTCTGTGTGCCACTTTGGCATGCGTGCCATGGGTCTGAAATCACGGCACTAGACGGTGACCCACCTGTGAACTATCTGGGTCAGGCTGAACCCTCCCTTCTGAAACAAAGATGGCGCCTTCAAAGGCTGTGGGTGACATGTAGATTACTCGCCGTTCCAACCAGAGGTTTGCTCTTGTGGTTAAGCACGTCATCCGGCACACACACAGGACAGGAATGTGCAAGCATTACAGATGAGTGCCTGCTGGTGCCTGCACACCCATCTGCTGTTTAATCTTCATAAGCAAGCTGGTGAATCATAGACCTTCATCACTCACTTCTCCTCTGGTTTCAGAGAAGGCTTTTAAACGAGGGGTCTCCAACCATGGCAACTTTAAGACTTGTGGACTTCAACTCCCAAAGTTCCTCAGCCAGCTGGCTGAGGAACTCTGGGAGTTGAAGTCCACAAGTCTTAAAGTTGCTGAGGTTGGAGACCCCTGCTGAAAACAGCAGCTACGACCCAACTCATGGCTTGACACGCACAGCTCTGTGTGATTAAACAGGGGTTGTTGTTATTGTTTCCTGCTACATTCAAAGACTGTGGCCAGGCTTGGGAAGGGAGGGATGTGTGGTGGTGGGGGGCAGAGAAAAGCTTTTCCAGGATCTCTTGAAGGAAACCGATTTGCTGCTGAATTACTGCTAAAGGTTGGGGCCATAAATAGCGTGTGAATCATAACTCGATTAGCACATCTCCTGAAGATGGAGGAGACAATAAAACACAGAGGTAAAATCTATCACATTTCAGCCACTTCACAGCAGCGTTTTGGGGGAATGCTGCAGAGCGCCGCCTTTTAAATTTTGAATGCAAAAATATAAATAAATAAATTGGAGATAGGAAAAAATCAGAATGTTGAATCGTCCTGTGTTTGATGGGCCATCCGTGAAATAAAATTTATTTTTTGCATGGGGTCTATCCCGTCTTCTGCTCGTTCCTTACACTTCCTTTTCCAGTGTTTGGTTGCCAAATAAATTCAAGGAAGGAGAAGTCACCACATCCCTGGCGCGACCTTCTTCGACCTCCAGCCCTTCAAATGCATCGAGACTACAGGAATTCAGGAAGCTGCGGTCCTCAAACATCAGGGGGAGGAAGGTGGTGGGGATGGGCCTTTACAGCTTTCCCTCAAGTCCCACACCTCTGCAAACACCAGCAGGCCGAACTCTTAGAAAGAAGTGAATTTACTCAAGAAAAAAAATAGATCTGACCCAACGCAAAAAAATCGAACGATTTCGAAGCCATCCGCCAGTGCTGAAAAATTATGAATATTATAAATTATCTGCACCTTGCGTAAGACTTTTTAAGGTTCTACATTTAGGCAAGAAAAACAAAATGCACAGGTATATTATAGGTGGTACCTTGCTCAATAGTAGTAACTGTGAGAGGGATCTTGGAGTCCTAGTGGACAACCATTTAAATAAGAGCCAGCCGTGTGCAGCAGCTGCCCAAAAAGCCAACACAGTTCTAGGCTGCATAAACAGAGGGATAGAATCAAGATCCCGTGAAGTGTTAACACTACTTTATAAGGCCTTGGTAAGGCCACACTTGAAATCCTGCATTCAGTTTTGGTAGCCATGATGTAAGGACTACCTTAGCTATTAGCTGCCATTTGAAAGCTTCTACAGAAGGAAAAGCAGAGCTTCCCCAACTAACAAATACTGCCTTTAAAAGTGTGATTGGACACACAAGGATTTTGTCTTTGGTGCATATGCTCTCAGTGTAACATAAAAGAAAAGATACATTCATCACGAATCATAAGGTACCACATTTAGTGATAGTCATAGAGTACAGATAAGCAATCAAATCATACTAGGAAACAATCAATATAAATCGTAAGGATACAAGCAACAAAGTTACAGTCATGCAGTCATCAGTGGGAGGAGATGGGGGATAGGAACAATGAGAAGACTAATAGTAATAGTAATGCAGCCTTAGTGAATAATTTGACAGTGGTGAGGGAATTATTTGTTTAGCAGAGTGATGGCATTTGGGAAAAAACTGTTCTTGTGTCTAGTTGTCTTGGTGTACAATGCTCTAGAACAGCGGTTCTCAACCTGTGGGTCGCGACCCCTTTGGGGGACTAACGACCCTTTCACAGGGGTCGCCTAAGACCATCAGAAAACACATATTTTCGAAAAAAAATACAGAAAACATAAAATAATTTTATGGTTGGGGGTCACCACAACATGAGGAACTGTATTAAAGGGTCGCAGCATTAAGAAGGTTGAGACCCACTGCTCTATAGCATCATTTTGAGGGTAGAAATTGAAACAATTTATGTCCAGGATGTCAGAGGTCTGTAAATATTTTCACAGCCCTCTTTTTGACTTGTGAAGTATGCAGGTAGGTCCTCAATGGAAGGCAGGTTGGCAGTAATTGTTTTTTTCTGCAGTTCTAATTATCCTCTGACGTTTGTGTCTGTCTTGTTGACCTAGAATTGATAGCATTTATTTTTATTTTATTTATCAAATTTATTGGCTGCCCCACTTGCTACAGGGTAACTCTGAGCATTGTTAGGTAGAAAGCTTATTCTATTCTTATGAGTCAGCCCATTTTAAAATGCAACCAACAATTTCTTTAGAATATTCTTACTTTATTGGCCAAGTTGTGTTTGGCCACAAGGAATTTGACTCCCGGTGCATAAGCTCTCAGTGTACATAGAAGCAACGAAGTGCTCCTTGTATATCATTTTATTACTGTTGTCTATGTGCTTTATGGCCTACACTAAATAAATAGTCAAGTCTTGTTAACTAGCCAGCTGGCAGATTCAACCATTTCAAGACAGGTCATCCTTTTTAGGCCATCTGAAGGTTCACAAAATAGTTGCAAAGATTTTGTAGCCTTCATTTGACTCAAGAAAGGAATTTTGCCTCTATGGATTTGGGAGTGGGAAGATGTCCAACTCAGGAAAATTTATGTAGTATTTCCAAGAAGTCGTCTATCAGATTCTACGATCCAGTTTTACTTACAGTATATGATCAAAATAGCTCAGATCTATTTCTTTAGGTAAAGGTAAGGGTTCCCCTCACACATATGTGCTACTAGTTCCCGACTCTAGGGGGCGGTGCTCATCTCCGTTTCAAAGCCAAATACCCAGCGCTGTCCGAAGACGTCTCCGTGGTCATGTGGCCAGCATGACTAAATGCCAAAAGCACATGGAACACTATTACCTTCCCACTAAAGGTGGTTCCTATTTTTCTACTTCCATTTTTACATGTTTTCGAACTGCTAGGTTGCCAGAAGCTGGGACAAGCAACGGGAGCTCACTCCGTTATGAGACGCTAAGGATTTGAACTGCCGATCTTTCTGATCGACAAGCTCAGCATCTTAGCCACTGAGCCACCGCGTGACTTTTCTTTAGAGATGAGCTAAATCCATTTGCAGGAGCAATTTCTCCCCCCCCCCCCGTAGAATGGGCAAAATCAGCAAGAGATAAAAAAAGATTTGAAAAATTACAACATATCACTTGTATATATTTAAGTAGGGAATGTACTGTGTCACCTCAATCCTTCAGGTCCCTTCAAGGACTGTTTACAGTATCATGTGAGATTAGATTTTCCAAAACCTACTTCCTAATGAAGTAGTTGAATGGGTTGTTCTTTCTTTCAATGTGGACTTTGTTTTGCATTCCTGTAGTACACACCAGCTTTGGTAACCACACAGAAAATGTTCACACCATTTTCAGGACAGGGGACACTTGCCTCTAAAGCGGAAAAGCAAACAATCCAGATTCGGTTGTACAATCCAAACAAAGGAAACAGAAAAAGGGTAGGATTTCAGCCACACAATTTTACCAAAACAAAAGCAGGGGGAAAGAAAAAACACACCCCACCCTCACTTCCATTTGCTTGCTAGGCAGGCAAACTAACACACATCAGCCTCCCACGCAAAAACAGGATTTAGATGGTTGATTTTAAAAAGAAATTCTGAATAGCATTAAGTGGCAAGCAACAATTGTGAAACCTTTCCTGTGTCCTTCAGCCTTAATCCGAACCACAGATTAAGACACTGAATAATTGTGCCTATTTGTACTGTTTTCATCTCCAGCCTAGCTCCACAAGTAAAGCCAGATAGAATTTTGGATGAAATTCAAAAAACAATGCTTTGAAATAAATTGGGGCATAAAGAGAGGCCTAGTCAGTAACTCTTTAAAGCAGCTGTGTCTTTATCTGCAACAGCAATTAAGTTTATATACCATCCTATATGTCTTTGCAGCACTTTCTGAGTGATTTACAATGTTAGCATATTGCCCACAACAATCTGGGTCCTCATTTTGCTGACCTTGGAAGTATAGAAGGCTGAGTTAATCCTGAGCCCCATCAGGATCAAACTCTAGGCTGTGGGCAGAATTTGTCCGCAATACTGCATTCTAAGCCCTGCGCCACCAGGACCATCACAATTCCTTGCCCTCCATAGCTGTAACACAACCCCAAGAAAAGACATGGCTGCTTTAAAGAGCTAGGCAATGTTTGGGCTTCGGCAGAGTCCACAGCACAATTTTCGAAAGCATTGAGCACGCTTAACACACCAGGGTGCATCTACAGGGATGTCAAGCTCGATTAGGGCTGCATCAAGGTTGTGTCTGACCTTGGGGGGCTGGGGTGGGTGTGGCCAGGGGGCATGGCCAGCATGATGTCACTCATGACAGGGATGCCTGTGGTGGCCCGAGAGCTCTATTAGTGAAAACGGGCTCCTGAGCTCCGTTTTCAGCTGGGACAGGTTCCTGCAGCCCTCTGCCAGCAAAAATGGAGCACACAGCCCTCACGTGAAAATGGGCTCCCAAGCTCCTTTTCAGCTCTATAGTCCTCCTGAGGAGCTCCTTTTCAGCACACGGTCCGCCTGAGCTCCGTTTCTGCTGGCAGAGGCAGCATGGGCCAGTCCTTCGCTGTTTTCAGAGATGCCCTGTGGGCCAGATCTACGCATCCCGTGGGCTGAATCTGGCCCCCGGACCTTGATTTTGACACACACACACACACAGACCCGAGCTACACAAACTTAGAAAAAAGTGGTTTCTCCTGCTTTCATCTAAACTGTAAATTCATCCCAGTGACATAAGATCTGCTAATGTGCAGTGGGCACCCACGATTTGCATGATACCTTTCCACGGTGCCACAGGAACTCAAAACGTTGGCAGGCTGCCTCAAGCAGAGTCTCATTTTCAGGAAACAATTCCTGGCTTGCTGAGACTCGCAAAGAGTTTCCTTTCACAGCTGAGTATTTCAGCCAGCTGAAGTGACCGAGTGCCCAGCTGTTGCGGCCTCGCTCTGAAAGATTCATCAACATGAGCCTGGCACAGAAATCATGAGAAGCGGCTTTTAATTCAGTGACGCAGGGAAAATCCTTTGGCTTCCCTCCCCCACCCCTACCCCCACCCCCTGCCAGCCCTTGTTTCAACCTTTTGTCCAGCTGGAAAGAGAACTCCAGATAAACTTTAGCATCAGAACAAAGCCAGAAGCCAGACAGCAGCAGAACATTCGTTTTTCGAGGCAAAATCACACCCGCTCCAATTCTTCCCTCAGAATGCCCTCTTTCAATCCATCGCTTAACAAAGTCAGTACAGGGAAGTTCTTGACTTACAACACTTGAAACGTTATAACGGCACTGAAAAAAAGTGACTTAGGACTGTTTTTCACACTCAGGACCATTGCAGCATCCCCATGGTCATGTGAGTTGTGGCCCACCAGCGGCCAGTAGAGCTGGCAGCAGATTCAGACAGTGAGGAGGTTGGAGAGGAAGATGGGCCAGTCCTGGAGTCTGGGGAAGGCTCTGATGAGGACTCTGTGTCAGAGGCAAAGAGGGGGCCGTATGCCAGTTATCAGCTGCCTTCAGAATCAGACATCAATGAGGCAGACGAACAGCTGGAGACTGTTCCCAGTGTGCACATGTGCAGAGTTGCCAGACGAAGGGAACAGCTAAAGAACAGGGGTCGATTTGGGAGTAAGGCCACAGGTGGACGATGAATGGCCCCTCCCAGAGGAAATAAAAGAGGAGCGAAGGGGGAGTGGAGTTTGCAGGAGACAATTAGTTTGCTTCATTGGTTTGTGACTCTCCGAGACTCCTTGCCAGGTTTTGTAGATAACTGCCTGTCAGCTCTCCAAGCCAGATAAGGTGTGTGACTGCAAATTCTCCATTGAAAGACTTTGTTGGATGTGAATGAGGAGAATTCACAGTAAATTAATAAAAGGGGTTTTTGTCAGGACAAGGAGTTTGCTTCATGCTCTCGGGAAGCCTCGATCAGAACAACATGATCAAAATTGAGGTGACTGGTAAGTGGTTCATATTTATCACAGTCATAGTGTCACGTGGTCACCTTTGAGACCTTCTGACAAGCAAAGTCAATGGGGAATCCATATTCACTCAACAACTGTGTTACTATGTTAACAAATATAAGGAAACTGCGGCAAGCAAAGTCATAAAATGGGGCTAACGCTGTCTGAAGATGTCTCCGTGGTCATGTGGCCAGCATGACTCAAAGCCAAAGGTGCATGGAATGCTGTTACCTTCCCACCAAAGGTGGTTCCTATTTTTCTATTTGCATTTTTACATGCTTTTGAACTGCTAGGTTGGCAGAAGCTGGGACAAGTAATGGGAGCTCACTCCATTACGCAGTCCTAGGGATTCGGACCACCTACCTTGCTGACTGAAACTGCCTACCTTGCTGATTGAAAAGCTCAGTGTCTTAGCCACTGAGCCCCCGCGTCCCCCAACCTAATAAGTATTACTATGTAAATGAACTGACCCAGAAAATACGCTGCTCCTTAAGCATATACATGTCAAGAGAACACAAATAAAAAATGTACCAAAAACAACCACAAAGCGAAGGGATAATTTTATGGGGGACAATTCTATTAAGCATAATTAATCCTAAAGACTCAAGGTGACCTCCAGAATTGGAACTACGTGTTTACAGATACCTTTGCTGATGGAAGAAAGAGATGCCACCACTTGTTACTGGCGAACATCCCAGAGGCAACTGATTGGGCCATTGTGGGAAATGCAACATTGACCTAGGCCTTAGCCTGGTCCAACAGGATGTCCTTTCCGTTGAAAATCATAGACCACAAATAACCAGCTTGTGTTTACATTGGAGCTTGCAGACATTACAAACAGGGGTGTATCTAGGGTGGAGCTCCTCCTGGTTGAGGCACCAAGGAAGTACATTGTCTGATAATCTGAAGACAACAAGCAGATTTTTGGGAAGACCGATATGGAGTTGAGTCAGCTGTTTGGCAGGAGCAAACAGAGAGTGGGATATTTAAAAATGACTCCCTCCAGATGTGTCATGTGTTAGTTATATCACAGGACCTTTCGTGTATACCGACGGTCCTCAACTTACAACAGTGACCATTCAAAGTTACAAGGGCGCTGAAAAAAAGAGACTTATGACTGATTTTCCACACTTGTGACCACTGCAGCATCTTCATGGTCACGGGATCAATATTCGGACACTTGGTGGCTGACTCATATTTATGATGGTTACAATGTCCCGGAGTCATGCGATTGCCTTTTGTGACAATCTGACAGATTCACTTACTAACTTCACAACTGCGCTGATTCACTTAACAAACACAGCGAGACAATGGGGCAAAACTCACTTATCAGATTTCTCACTTAGCAGCATAAATTTGGGGCTCAATTGGGGTTGTAAGTTGAGGACGGCCTGTATATAGCAGCATTTGCTTGGAACACAGATGTGATTTTCTCCATTCCTCCAAAATGCTCATTCTTCAGATTAATAGCAATAGCACTTAGACTTATATACCGTTTCATAGTGCTTTTACAGCCCTCTCTAAGCAGTTTACAGAGTCAGCCTCTTGCCCCCAACAATCTGGGTCCTCATTTTACTGACCTCGGAAGGATGGAAGGCTGAGTCAACCTTGAGCCTGGTGAGATTCGAAGGTATTTCACAGGCTGCACCACAATCTGGACTGGCAATTGATTCATTTCCACCCATTGCTTCTTAGGAAGCAAGTGACAAGCATCCAGACGGGAAGAATCTACTGTGTTTGAGGCCATCGTTCCATCCTTAATCAATCCTTTGATCAGCAAAGGTTGAATGATAAGCAGCCTTCAATATCTTACACCGGCCTACGCTTTGAAGGCTGATCTCCTTCTAACCACATCACATCACATGAGCGCCCAGAAAAATAATTATCAACGACACGATCCATTTTTGCATCAGTATCGAAACTTTCCTTCCTCTTTTCTAATCAGAAATAAAAAGCCAAAAACAAAAAAATGTAATGTCAAACTGAGCTGTTTGTTTTTAACTTCTCCAGAGTTATGCCCTGACTGGCTTGGTGGTCTTGGAAGTTGTTTTGTGAAACTTTTTTTGAAAAAAAAATCCTACAGAAGGGTTATTTTTAAGGCTCTGGGTTTTGTTTTGGTTTTCTTTGCAATTTCCACCTTTTATCCTTTACGGTAAACTATAATTAGGCCCCAGGCAAAAGACTAATGATGAATGTTCAGATTTCCAAACCTTAGAACCTCTTTAATCAAGGCAAGCCAACTGTTGTTTTGGAAGTCAGTTTTAAGAAAATAAACTGTATTTATGTTATCTGTTACAGTCCTGAAGACGGCTTACATGGAGAGCTCTCCTTAACCTTGGAGGTCATCTAGTCCAACCCCATGCTCAAGCCGGAGATCCTACACCATTTTCTTTTTTTCTTTTTGTTCCTGAAAGCTGGCTGGGGAATTCTGGGAGTTGAAGTCCTCCAGGCTTAAAGTTGCCAAGGTTGGAGACCCCTGCTTTAGACTGATTGGAAGGTTGGAGGAGGAGGAGGAGGAGGAGGAGGAGGGAGGGAGGGAGGGAGGGAGGGAGGGAGGGAGGGAGGGAGGGAGGGAGGGAGGGAGGAAGGAAGGAAGGAAGGAAGGAACAGGGTAACCTAAATATACAGAAAATTTGTATTCTTTTAGCTTCTAAGAAACGGACTCCAGTGACCTGCTTTTAAATTATTTTTTCATCTTCTCCAGTTGGACGGTAAACCTAGATTTATAGGTGTTCTACCTTGTTTTGTAAAATCATCTCGATCTCTGTGGCACCCCTTGTTCCAACAATAAAAGCTGAACTTTTTTTAAAAAAAAAACCACCAAAAACTGAAGACTCCGTTTCTATTATAATAGAAACTATCTCCCAGCATTGTCTTCTCAGCTACAAAGAGAGAAACTAAGAAATGATGAAATCGTGCTCCCTTTTAACTTCTTTGGGGGAGGTTAATAGATAACTTGGGAACTCTACTATTATGTCCTGTCCTGTCCTGTGTAGTCATTACGCAGGCAGGGTCAACGAGAACTTAGCAGAAGAAAATATGTCCTTCAATCCTCTATTCTGCAAAAGACAGTATATGTACGAAATGGAGACTAAGCAGACTTTCCAAATTGGGATCGTTTGTTTTTTTCTTGTCTTCAAGGGAATGTCACAGCAAGGGGCTGATTTTGGACCTAGTTAGCAATGACAATAGCAATACCTCTTAGACTTATATACTGCTTCACAGTGCTTTGCAACTCTCTCTAAGCAGTTTACAAAGTCAGCCTCTTGCCCCCAGCAATCTGAGTCCTCGTTTTACCTCACCTCGGAAGGATAAAAGGCTGAGTCAACCTTGAGCCGGTCAGGTACGAACTCCTGGCAGCGGGCAAAGTTAGCCTGCAATACTGCATTCTAACAACTGTACATCATGGATGAAGGGATGGATGGACAGACGGACAGACAGATGATGGATAGAAGGGAGAGTAATAGCAATAGCACTTAGACTTATATACCGCTTCACGGTGCTTTCAGCCCTCTCTAAGTAGTTTATAGAGTCAGCCTCTTGCACCCCAACAATCTGGGTCCTCATTTTACCAACCTCAGAAGGATGGAAGGCTGAGTCAATTTAAGTCGGTGAGAATCAAACTGCTGGCAGTGGGCAGAATTAGCCTTTTATTCACCTGAGTCAACCTTGATCTGGTGAGAACTAGCTTGCAATACTGAATTCTAACCACTGCACTACCACGATTCTTAATAATTACTTAGATGGGGCACCAACAGGAAATCCAAAGCTCTAGGAAAAAGTCAGAAAACATCCCAGGAGACGGCTATTCGCACTGCATTCCTCTCCCACCACAACTGAGCTCTTCACCAAGGCAAACCACAGTAGGTATGGCTACATCTAGGAGGTCACCAGGAGTAGAGGTCAGCTGAAGCTAAGGTTATATTTACTGGGAGGGAAGTCACATAGAACCTTATGCACATTGCCTTGAGCTGTATCACGTAAAAGAGGCAACAAGCGAAGTTGTTGACTGGGCTTTTATATCAGCCAATAAGAATAACTCATCATTTTATGAACAGAAAGGAAGGGAGGAGAGGGAGGGGAAGGGAAGAAAAAAAAAACCAGGCCAAAAATCAATACATGAGCTATCACATGTCATTTCTTATTGCTGTGGTAATCAAACATGTTTAACAAGTGTTTTGCAATGTTTTTATATTATAAACAAATATAAAAACAGGACAACCCCTTCGGAATTCCAGAAAAAAGAGCCACCAGTGAAATGTACCCAACAAAATGCTACTATCTGAAATTTCCGAAGAGCTTCCTGAATGACACAGTGGGAAAACAATATATGGCAGTGATGGCAAATCTTTTAAACACCAAGTGCCAAAACTGGGTGCGCGCGTGCCCAAACTGAAAGGTGCACACGGGCACAAGCATGTACACGGGTTGACATGTGTGTGCATGCGCCAACATGCACGCATGCGCAGCAGAGACCCGAAGGCAGGGCGCCCCAACACCAGCAGTGCACCAAGAAGTAAGATATTTTTCTTTCGTGAGCTTCTGTCATTTGCAGGGAAACAGAAGCTCACGAAAGAAATGCCACGGAGATCTGAGATATATACGGTGGGCGTATATATCATGGATACATGGGAACAAGTTTCCATCGTATTACCACATTAACTATAATGTTAAACCTTCTCAATTCATGATGGGACAGCTGGCCGCAAAACATGTTACATGTAGCTGTGCTCAAACCTGTACAATGTTTATCTCAGGGATTTCATGGGCCAAAGAGAGGGGAGGGGAGAATGGGGTCTTTGAGAAGCAAAACACACACACACACACACACACACACACACACACCCTCTTTGGTTTTGATTTGAGAAAAAGATTCTCAAATTTCCTAAGCTCAAAAGATCTTGGTTTTGCTTTTGACTTCAAGAATGGATGCTGCAAGAGTGAAGGTTTTGCTGGAACAGAAAAAAATATGTCTGGTTCAGGGGTTTCCCCCCCCCCCCCTCCATCATCAGCAAAGATGCTTATTAATAAAGCAAGAATAATATTTTAAAAAATGTGAAGATCAAAATCAAGCGATAGCTAGCTGTACGTGATGATATTATCATGTTACTGTGTTACAGGAACTGAAGCAGATTTCTTGAAAAGAAAACCTGTCATTTACAGTAATTACTATTCTGTGTATTACTTTCTGATTATATTAGCCCTGTTATATTTTTGGTTGTATTTCATCATATCTTCTGGTTGTTATAATTCATTGACATGCCAACAAAACATTGTACTGTGAATTCCTAACCACAAACCGCAGCTCCAGCTAAATATAAAGCATGGAGAGAAAAAGAAAAGAAAATATCACCATACGCATCAATGTTTCGATTGAGGTTTGTCTCATTTCAGTTTTGTATTTTGCATTTATTCATCAGGACAGGTCGATCTAGTGAATGAGCCAGCAAAGGATAGTTTTTCTTTGTAAATTTCTCTACAAAAAAAAAGGTCCTTTGCATTGAAAAAGAGGAACTTCTAAAGTCTGACTTGGCTTTTTATCAAGATAAAAACACAGCGCAAACGTCTAGGTTCTTTATCTCTATAATAATGAGGGCTAGAAAATGGTCCCGTTTGTTGCTACTTTAAATCAAAGACAGTGGGTTTTTTTAATATAAAATGAAAAATAAATGCCTTAGCTACAGGAAAAATAAATTTCTCCAAAGGTAAATTATTCACAACTGGTCTTGCAGAAATTCAACCGTCATGAAAAGATCAGAGCACATTATAATAGCAACAAAACCTTAAAGGATTTTATTTAATATTGGTATTAAATCGTAAATGTTTGAATTTAGTTTTTATCAGAGTGGCATGTTAAGGTGTTCTTGCACAAGAGGTTCAGAAACTAACAAATATTTAGACTACTTTGGCGTTTGTTTTATAAAACTACCAAGCCCAGGAGGCAAAATAGATGATGTCCCTGAGCAAGCACTTATGCGAAGATGAAAGTTTGTAAATATTAAAATTGTTCTTTGGGGAAATTGAGCAGTAAAACCCATATGCATACAGCCTCGGGGATAAAAATAAGGTTACTCTTTAAAGTATGAAATCCTGCACAATGGAAAACTACATGTATGCTGCAAAAATGCATCTGATTTAAAGGACAATGAGGAGGTGGGGGGGGGGGGAGCCAGCATGACAACAGGGCAGATTTGATAAAAATATGTTATGATCATTTATGTGCTAGCTAGTAACTGCACACGTCATTGTATTTGTCGCAATTCTTCACCAAATAAAAATCTGTAGTAGAACCAGTTTGGATTTTAACCAAAATTAGCTGCACCAAATAAACAAATGCCTGTATCTGATATTTGTCTTTTTCTTTTTGCTAAGCTATAATGTGATCTGCTTGGCTTTGGATTAAGGGTGCAGTGGGAACTCTATCCTTCTGTTCAGTAATCCTGGATTTTCAACTTCGTGCTATGGGTAGCTTATTCCATGAATCTTGGTTTAATGCGATGGGCGAATCCAGCCACATTTCTCTGAGAACCCTGGCAAAAGGTCGCCTTTCTTTTCCTGCGTTTGTTTTTCATTGGAAATTTTTAAATGTTTAAAAAGTGTTGAAAAAATAAACAGCAAACAATACATAAGTGTGAAACAAGTGTTTAGGCAATGGGTAAGTTAAGGGCGAGATTCAGTGTTTCTCAACCGTGAAATCTTTTAAGATGAATGGATTTTAACGCCTAGAATTCCCCAGCCAGCTAGCATAGCAGAGTTTATACAATGGGGATCATGGGACTTTATTGTTCCAATAGATCCTGAGTCCTTCTTCTAGGCTAGAAGTACGTAGATAGTGCCTCTATGATTCCTACAAGACAGGATTTCTCAGCCTTAGTGAGTTGATACTAGTCATAGTAATGGGGGCACCTAGGTTTGCCCATAGATCAGGTGCAAAAGATAATATGTGAAGGTCCTATTAAATTGATTTATAGAGAAAAAGAGCAAGAGCGGGAGGGAGGGAGGGAGGGAGGGAGGGAGGGAGGAAGGAAGGAAGGAAGGAAGGAAGGAAGGAAGGAGAGATGGAAAGAGGGAAGGGGGAGGGAGGAAGGAAGGAAGGAGAAAGAAAAAGATGGAAAGAGGGAGGGAGGGAGGGAGGGAGGGAGGGAGGGAGGGAGGAAGGAAGGAAGGAAATAAATTGATTTGTGGACTTTAACTCCCAAAATTCTTTAGCCAGCACAGCTTTGGAATTCTGGGAGTTGAAGTCCATACCTCTTAAAGTTGACACGGTTGAAGGACACTTGTCTAAAAATTGCTTAAGTTGATCTTCTTCTACTTTCACTTCTAAAATATCTCTTCCAGATAGCAGCAGGGAAAAAATCCTATATTTTTTTGTCAAGCACAGCCCCAAAGAAAAAGGAGGCTGGCTGGGGAATTCTGGGAGTTGATGTCCACAGGTCTTAAAGTTGCCAAATTTGCAGCAAAAAAAGCATCCATGGGAAACAACAGGTTCACTTAACAACTTGCATGTTCGCTTAACGTCCATGGTGTTTGCTTAACGATCACAGCAAAAAGGTTATAATACCATCAGGCACAACCATGGGGTGACCTCTTTAATGACTGCCACAACCCACAACTGTAATCCGGGGTCCAATGGTGGTCTTAAGTCAAGGACTACACCTTGATTTAAGGAAAAAGAAGTAGAAAGATCCTGAATAAGACAAGAAGAGATGGACTAATGATGATCCAGTAAATGACCAGCCCTTTGGATTACCATATTTTTCAGAGTATAAGACACACTTCCCCCCCCTAAAAGAGGGTGAAAATGTGGGTGTGTCTTATATACTGAATGTAGCCCGGCCTACCTATCGGCCTCCACCCTTTGGCCTCTGCCTCCCAGCAATTTACCTCCTTGCAGCAAATGGGGAAAATGGGGCTTGCAGAGGCAGCAATAGCCTATGGCAATCCCTGCAGCCTGAAACAGCTGATCATCAGGAGGCCCCTGCTGAAACTGAAATTGAAAGTGAAACAGGCAGTTTGCTGCAAGGAGGCAAATTGCTGGGAGACAGAGGCAGGTTTTTTTTTCTTGTGCTAATCAGGCTAAACTGAAACAGGCTGTTGGCTGTTTCCTGCAAGGAGGTAAGTCAATAAATATAAATGCCTATAGAATGTTCAAAGTATTAGGCTTATTTTTTAAAGACTGCTTCATTATTGTTCTAGACAACTTAACAAAATGAAGAAGATTTTTAAAATAAATGCTTGATCTGAAGAGGCCCAGTGCTATTGTATCTTCTTTTAAATAGCAGAGAATAACATATACTTCCAGAAAGCCACATCAATTTTAACAGCATCTATACAAGTATAATCTGAAATGCAACACCACAAACAATGTATATCATCTGTTTGCTGCAAGGAGGCAAATGGCTGGGAGGCAGAGGCAGATTTTTCCCCCACCCTTCTTTTCCTCACCAAAAGCTAGGTGTGTCTTATATTTCAGAGCATCTTACACTCCAAGAAATACGGTAATGCTATGCAGGAATAAAAACTGTGGTGCAACCCTGCTACTCCCATCCAATTCCATGAGGAGTTTGCCTGGGATCATCTTTCAAAGAGAAAAGGATTACAAGGGAATTCCCAGGGGTGGAGTGGAGTGATGTTTCATTTTGGGAGGGGGAGGGGGCAAGACCTCAGGCGTCAGTGAAGATCTCATGTTTTAGCACACCAGTCTCTCACCAGGATTCTGCCACGTCCCTGATTTCTATTAAATCTCAGGGAACTGAAGGGCAGGAGAGAGGGGAGGGCATCTGGAAGATGGGGTAGTGTGGGAAGGGGGACTGAAAGGGGCAGAAAGCTCACAAAGAAATATAAAAGACATTTTGGCCATTGGAGAGTAGAGTAGAATAGGGTAGGGTAGGGTAGAGTAGAGTAACAGAGTGGGGAAGGGATCTTGGAGGTCTTCTAGTCCAACCCCCTGCTTAGGCAGGAAGCCCTACACCACTTCAGATAAATGGTTATCCAACATCTTCTTTAAAACTTCCAGTGTTGGAGCATTCACAACTTCTGGAGGCAAGCTGTTCCACTGATTAATTGTGCTGTCAGGAAATTTCTTCTTAGTTCTAGGTTGCTTCTCTCTGATTAATTTCCACCCATTGCTTTTTGTCCTACCCTCACATGCTTTGGAGAATAGCTTGACTCCCTCTTCTTTGTGGCAGCCCCTGAGATATTGGAAGACTGCTATCATGTCTCCCCTACTACTTCTTTTCATTAAACGAGATATACCCAGTTCCTGCAACCGTTCTTCATATGTTTTATTCTCCAATCCCCTAATCATCTTTGTTGCTCTTCTCTGCACTCTTTCTTGAGTCTCCACATCTTTTCTACATCGTGGCAACCAAAACTGAATGCACTATTCCAATTGTGGCCTTACCAAGGTCTTATAAAGTGGTATTAACACTTCACGTGATCTTGAGTCTATCCCTCTGTTTATGCAGCCTAGAACTATGTTGGCTTTTTTGGCAGCTGCTGCGAACAGCTGGCTCATATTTAAATGGTTGCCCACTAGAACTCCAAGATCCCTCTCACAGTTACTAGTATTGAGCAAAGCATCAGTTACACAATTGCTACTATTGAGTAGGGGGAAAAAGACTTGGGGGGGGAGGGCTTTTAGCAAGTAATACATTAGATTAGCTGATGTTCTAATGGCTGACTTTTCTTTGCTTTTCCCTGGATCAACAGTAATCAATACCTGGTTCACAGATTGCACTAAGTTATCACGTGATTCACCTGGGTTTACAGGTAAGATGAACCCAATCATTTCGAGTAAAAGAATCACATTGGGGTTAGAAGAAACCCTGGGACTATTCCAGAATATAGAAGAAGAAAAGGGAGAAAATTTGGCAGAAGTAATGAAAGAAATTCTAGCAGAAGCATTGGTGATAACCAAAGGGAAGTTGATGGAGGAACAGACGAGTCTTTACAAGATATGCTGTGAAAAACAAGAGAAGTCCACATAAGATCTACCAAGAAAGCAATTAGACCACAAATACTACAAATGGCAAGAGATACAAGATTGCACTACTATTGGATGGATACAGGATGACATAATGAAATGCTATAATAAAAATTAATTTAAATTTAGTTAAACTTAGAATATAATGCATAAAATGAAGTAATAATAGTTATAGTCAAATAAATGATTAATAATGATAACAATGTGTGTGTGTGTATATATATATATATTTGATAATATGAAATTTTATGTAAATTGTAAGTGAGGATTATGGAGAGGATGCACAAAAGTTTTGTAACCAAAGATAAACAATTTTATACAGAATACAATATAAAGATGTAATATTACTGGATGGTTTTAGGATGATGTAATGAAATGCCATAATATAAATTTATTCTAAATTTAGAATATCTCACTTAAAAGGAAGTAATAATAGTTATAAACAAATAAATGTTTAATAGTGATAATAACTGTATACATATATATATATGATTGATAATATGAGATTCTATATAAATTGTAAAAGAAGACTTTGGTGAGGAACAGGGGTGGGTTTCAACCGGTTTGTGGCGGACCCCGCAAACCGGTTGGTCGGCGAACCCGGAAGTAAGTAACTTCCGGGAATGGCGAAGGGCCCGCCCGCCCGCGCTCACCGGTCTTTGAAGGCTTCTGCGCTTCCACACAGGTGCATGGCACATACAGTGCCTGCGCAATTCTCCACGAGCAGCTGGATGGCACATACAGCGCCTGCGCGAGTCTCCGCGAGCAGTTGGAGCATCGCGCAGGCGCTAAGACGCATGCGTGAACTGCGCGCGTGCACGAGGATGCCGCCGGCCCCGTTCCAACCGATTAGCAACCCACCCCTGGTGAGGAAGTATAAAAGTTTTGTAACCAATCGACATACTGTATGTAACTGGAGGATGGTTTTTATGTTTTATGTTTGTTTATGTTTGTTTGTTTAAAAAACATTTTGGAAAAACCCTGGGAGACGATACAATCCAAATCCAATCTAGGTGATTTCATTGTTCTTTATTCCACAGAGTTTTTAAAAGAATGTGGCAGAAATAACTGTGCTTTATATTACCCTTCCACCCCCAAATAAGATCTCCCCGGATAATAAGCCCAATCGGGCTTTTGAGCGCATGCGCTAAAATAAGCCCTTCCCCGAAAATAAGCCCTCCACTAAAATAGTTAACTGTGTGTGCAGCCAGTCCCTGTCATTTCCTGGGATGCAAAGGGGGGAACATGTCCCATGCACCCCACATGCACCTCCCATCCATGCAAAACAGTCTTGCGGAGGCCACTCCCACAAACCCTAGCTCCTGCGACCCTTCTCTTAGTGGCGGCTGGAAAAAGAGCTGCAGGCCCAGAGACTCTAGGGCTGGCAAGAGTGTGCCAGAAACAGAGACAGAACCTCCGGCCCACTGTGGATCCGTGGGCCAAGGTTAGGGGGCCTCCTACACCTCAAAAATAATAAGATCTCCCCAAAAATAAGGTCATGGGCTTATTTCGCATGGGTGTGTGTGTGTGTGTGTGTCAAAAGAAAATAAGACTCTGTCTTATTTTTAGGGAAACACGGTATCCCCGGCTATAAAATTCCATTAAGGAATCAACACAGTACTTCAATTTTGATTGACAATAGATCTATGGCTAAGTTAATAGATCATGGTGCCTTACAACTATTAAATAAGGATGGCCAAATAAACCATTGGAATCAAGGTTCCTTGAAGATCTTTGAATGTGGTTGTTTCCTTTGCAGACGTTTCATTACCAAACTAGGTAATATTATCAGTGATGATAGGGAGCAGGGTTTTGTAGTGGAGGAGAGCTAGGACTCTCGTTGTTCTCTGAGCTTGGTTGGTTCCTTGGAGACATTTCATTACCAAACTAGATAACATCATTAGTGCTGATAGGGAGTTGAATTTGCTGTCAATTTATATTCCTGCGCAGTGATGGCGAGTGCCAAAAGGGGGGGTCCATGCGCATGTGCTCAGCGGGGCCGCAACCTGGAAGAGGATCTGCATTTGTGTGCTGGAAAATGAACTTCTAGTTTCTGGTGTGCACATCCAGTTTCAGGAACCGCTGCACGCACGAAGACCAGCTGACCATTGCGCACACATGCGCGCCAGAAACCTGGGAGAGGAACAGGCAACGCCACTTTGGCCAGGTTCGCCATCACGGTTCTAGTGGCTTGCCCTGTGTTTACCTCTGGAAAATAGCCTTGGGTTTCCTAACCCTGCTTTAAAAAAAAAAACGCAAGGCAGGGTTTGTATAGCACACCAGGCTAAAGTCACATGTGAACGTGCTAAATTGCACTCTTTGGGGGGGAAAAAATTGCACTGCTCTGCCCAGAAGCATTTTCAGTTGGCTGTTCTCACTTGGGCTTGATTTGAAAACCCAAAGAATTAGGAAGTCCTCTCCCACCTCAATCGTGTGAACAAAATGCAAGCTTGTCACTGAAACCAATCGCAGACCAAAAGCCACGCTCTGCAAACGAACAGGAAAAGAGAACTGAAAGGGAGATGGAGATAAATAAAGAGGAAAAAAAAAACACCAAGGCTGCAACCCATATCCCCTTACTTCGTAATAAAGGGTGTCAGTCAGGCTTTACTGCTACGAGAGATCCGCATAAACTTTAATCTTGCTACAGTCACAAAAGGAAGAGCCAGGGGCTGTTGAAAGACCCCCAAGAAGTGCTAAAGACCTGTGGCCTTGTGAACTACCTGCCACAGGTTAGGAGGAACAAGCATAGTCCTTGCACTATTTATGATTTGCACTATTTATACAACGCCGGTGAGTCATGCAGCATCTGAAGAGCAACACTTCTATCCAAAAGCCCAAAGTCCAGAACACTCATTACTGTAATTCTACAAACAGGTGACTACCACTAACGTCTACCCGCAGTTGGCAACAATCCACTTGAGATAGCCAAGTGGAAAATGGCTGCTTTGGAAGAGACAAGTGATGGGGTTGTGCAACCACAGCAAAGCTGCGAGGAAACCGAGCAATTAACCTTCCTGCTCTGGACGCTGCAGCCTTATTGTATACAGAGAATTGCTGCTCTCTGGCAGCCTACCTTGCAGGGTTATGGTGAACAGTAAGAGATGCTTGGCTCGCTAAACCCTTTGCAAGGCAGCTTAAATTTCATTGCATGCACGAGAAGAAGTAAACACCCCTGGTTCTTGAGCGGAGATGAAATTTAGTCTCACAAAGAACACTTAAAAGGATCACATTATCTGCAATCTAGCCTAAATCCAGCAAGAGGTGTTATCTAAAATGGGAAGAGAGCACCTTCCATTTTCTGCAATCTAAAACTGGGAACGGGCTATTGTAGGAGATTTAACACAATCATTTCAAATCCCAAGGAGGAGGAGGAGGAGGAGCTTCTTCTAGCTTTCTGTTTTTTAGACTGGGTGGACTACAACTTCCCCTAATCTGGGTGGGCTACAATCCTCCCCATAATCCTTAGCTTGCTCACCCTCACTTCAAAAGAGCAAGAGGAACAAAGGCCAACCCTGGTCTTGAAGGGAGCAAAGTTCGTAAGGGTGTATCGCTCAGAATCCAACTGAAAACACAACACTCATGTTGTTTCGTGAACCGTCCAACCGCTCCATGGGTACAGAGCCTATTTGCCTTCCGTCCCAAGGTCTGATTCGTTCTTCCTTTTAATTACAAGTCAGCGTTTTAAAGAGCCAGCCAACCTGATTAAAAACAACAAAGGAACTTCAACCTCCAAAGACGGAAATGATTAAAATCTAAGTAATCGGGGCATCTGAGTGTTGTGAAGAAAGAGGAAGCGAAATCTTCCATCATGAGGTGTTCATGATGAATAATTCAATTACAATAGCCATCTAAATAATGGAAAGACAAGCCCTTCACAAAGAGGATTATTCCTTTTTTGGGGGGGGGGGTAACCTTCTCGTTTCAACTTCAAGCTATTCCAAACTGCCAAAGGACAAGAAGATGACAATCGGATTAAGAACAATAAAAATTAATACTTCCCCCCACACACACACAAAAGCAGCCTAAAGTCAAAATGTTGCTTCTGTTGGAGGCTTTGTTCAAAAGCACCTATTTAGACCTCAAAAACCATCCTTCCCGCACTCCAGGTTTTACAATTTTTTTTTATTTTGGAGGTGGGGGGAGGTTTTCCAGCTCCCACCATCCAGGTGTTGGATCACACTCTCCCCTAGACACACACACACATACACACACACACATCAAGCAGAGAGAAGGGACTGGGTGCAGGGAGCCTGTTCAAACCCCAGGGGCCAAAGAGCAAGGAAAGGCAGTGGGAGAACAGCCCTCTCTTTCCACAGGGCAGGCAAGCAGAGTCTACCTTGAGCTGGTTGTGGGGGCAGCTCAACCACAGATTGGCATGAAGGTGGGTTCAAACCCCACGGAGCCAGATCTCGGCGGTGGGGAGGGGGACAAAACCAACCCGAGGGGTGTCTTGCAGCTGGTTGCTTTGGCCTGACATCCCAAGATCTGTCTCGGCGGAGGGGTTCAAAGAGGTGTAAAACCCAGGTAAAGGTGAGGTGGAGGGGGGGAGGAAGGAAGGCACAGGCGCACCATGGTGTCTACGGTCCCTGTCCCCGTTTATACCTCCCCCTTTATTCGTGCCTATTCGTCTACCTGTCACCTTGTAAAGTCAAAGAAACAAAATAGAGAAAGAAAGCAAACCTCCATGCAGCCCAAGGGGGGAAGGGGAGGGGGTGGGGAAGAGGGTCTCCAGGGCAGGGGGAGCCCACTTACCGTGGCCGAGGCCAGGCTGTGCTCGTTGAGGGCCAGGTGATGCGGCTCCCACCGGCGCAGGAATTTGGAGGTGAGGATCTTGCTGAGGAAAGTCCTGGGGTGCCGCACGACGCACACCTGAATGTCCCCTTCCTGGAGCAGCTTGTAGCGCATGCCGCTGCAGTGGACGCCTCGCCGGCACGGGGCGGCTCCGGGCTTGGTCCCTTCGGGCGCCTCACCCAGCAAGGGCTGCTTGCTCTCCTCCAGCGGCCGGGGGTCGCTGCCGCCCCCGCAGCCGCTCGTGCAATCCATGGCGACCCCTCCCCGGGCCAAGCAGGCGTGGGGGGGGCGAGAGAGAGGGAGAGGGGGGGTCAGAGCCGACGGAGGAGAGGAGGAGGGGGAGAGAGGAGGGGTCTCTAACCCCGGCCGCCCCCGGAGCCTCGCGGAGCCCCCATTCAGCGCCCGCGGCTCTACTCCAAGCCCCCCGCCCAGACAAAAGGCGCTCCGGAGGGACGGCGGGGCTGGGCTGGGCGGCCAGGGAGAGGCACCGAGGGCTTCCGAGGAGGCAGAAGGGCCGCCGGGTCCTCTGGCGCACGTCGGGATGCGGGCGGACGCGTGTCTGGGAGCCCCGGGCGGCGTCGCGAAGCCCGAGGAGGAGGAGAGGAGGAGGAGGAGGAGAGGCGAGTGGGGCTGGGAAGCGCCTGGCAGGAGCCGCTCCGGAGCGCCGCGGATTGGCTTGCGCGGTCATGTGCGGCCGCTCTGACGTCAATGCCAACCCGGGCAGCTGCTGCTGCTCCTGCGGCCGCCGCCGTTGCTGCTGCCTAGATGGCTCTCTCGCCTGCCCCGCCGGGCGGCCCGGGAACGCGCCGCGTCCACGCCTCGGGATGGGGCTGGAGGGGCTGACTTTGGGGGGAAGGAGGGAAGAGTGGGGAGGTCTTTGGAGGAGGAGGAGGAGGAGGAGGACTACATGTCCCATGCCACCCATGCTCGTCCTGCCAGGCGGTAGGAAGGGAATGGCAGCCCGTTCCTTCCGGAGGGCACCAAGTTGAAGAATATGGCGCTTTCTCTCTCTCTCTCTCTCTCTCTCTCTCTCTCTTTCTTTCTTTCTTTTTCCTTCCTTCCGTTCTTCTCAATCCCATCTCCCACCTTCGTTCTTATTCCCATCTCCTGCCTTCCTTCCTTTCTTTTCAACCCAGTCCCCCTACCTTCTTTCTCATTCCCATTCTACTTTCCTTCCTTCCTTCCTTCCTTCCTTCCTTCCTTCCTTCCTTCCTTCCTTCCTTTTTCTTTCTTCTCAATCCCATCTCTTACCTTTGATCTCATTCCCATCTCCTTCCTTCTCAATCTAGTCCCCTACCTTTTTTCTCATTCCCATTCTACTTTCCTTCCTTCCTTCCTTCCTTCCTTCCTTCCTTCCTTCCTTTTTCTTCATTTAAGGTTTATTTAGCTTGTATGCCGCCCTATTCCCAAGAGACTCAGGGCGGCTAACAATCTGAAGGGGAAGGGGGGTACAAAATAAAATAAAAAGACAAACAATTTAAAAATACAGCAACAGTCGTAACCTCGGATGGGGCTGGAAGATTCAACAGCCCCAGGCCTGCCGGAACAGCCAGGTCTTAGTTGCTTTGCGGAAAGCTTGAAGAGAGGTGAGGGTCCGGATCTCAACGGGGAGATCGGGAGATCGTTCCAGAGGGCCGGAGCAGCCACAGAGAAGGCCCTCCCCCGGGGTATTGCCAGCCGACATTGGCTGGCAGATGGGATTCGGAGGAGGCCTAGTCTGTGGGATCTAATAGGTCTTTGGGAGGTAATTGGCAGGAGGCGGTCTCTCAAGTACCCAGGTCCGATACCATGTAGGGCTTTAAAAGTAACAACTAGCACCTTGAAGCGTGTCTGGAGACCAATTTCTTCTCAATCCAATCTCTTACCTTTGTTCTTATTCCCATCCCCCTCCTTCCTTCCTTCCTTCCTTCCTTCCTTCCTTTTTTCTTTAGTTTTTCTCAATCCAATCTCTTACCTTTGTTCTTATTCCCATCCCCCTCCTTCCTTCCTTCCTTCCTTCCTTCCTTCCTTCCTTCCTTCCTTCCTTCCTTCCTTCCTTCCTTTTTTCTTTAGTTTTTCTCAATCCAATCTCTTACCTTTATTCTTATTCCCATCTCCTTCTTTCCTTCCTTTTTCTTTCTTCTCAATCCCACCTCTTACCTTTGTTCTCATTACCTATCTTCCTTCCTTCCTTCCTTCCTTCCCCACTTACTTTCTCCCCCACCACCAATCCTCTCTTCACCAGCCAGCACAGAACACAGGGCTGGAAGGGACATTTGAGGTCTTCTAGTCCAACCCCTTGCTCAAGGCAAAAGACCTTACAGTCATCCCAGTCAACCCAATGATTGCCCGGTGTTGGCTAGGAAACTTTGACAAGCCAGCATGTTTGATTTTTCTCTTAATCTTTAACTGATGGTCCTTGATTGCCTTGAACGTGTGAACTCAGAGATGGATGTTGGCATAAAACACGACTGAGCTAAAATGTGATTTTCTCAATTCCTCCATTTTTCAATTGACACGACTCGCTGAGTCCTGAGTGATGAATCGTGGCCCAATGGGGGTCCAATGACACCCCTGATGATGAAATTATAGTTTGTATCTTAGCTTGCTTTTCAAACTTGCCTTATAATTGTATAGGTGCGATTTCTCCTGATGAGTCTGCACCTGCAGCTTTTATCAAAAACACACACAAGGAGTGATGGATGGATGGATAGAATGTCATGGTGAAAATAAAGATGATTTATATTCCATTTTGAACCAGGCTGCTTTATGATACTGAGGATTTATAGCTTAACCTTTGCAAAAGAAGCCAAACAAAACAGAGTATCAATTAAGTGTGAGGTAATCTTCCAATTAAAAAAGATATTAGCTGTTTATGTAAAACAATGATGTTTTAATTGAATTTGAATTTTAAATTGAATTTAAATTTAAATTCAGGGGATTGAAAGGGTAAGATACAGAACCTTGAAATAACTCTCACATGATACTAAACAAGATAATAGAGCCGAGGTGGTGCAGTGGTTAAATGCAGCACTGCAGGCTACTTCAGCTGACTGCAGTTCTGCAGTTCGGCTGTTCAAATCTCACTGGCTCAGGGTTGACTCAGCCTTCCATCCTTCCAAGGTGGGTAAAATGAGGACCCGGATTGTTGTTGGGGGCAATATGCTGACTTTGTAAACCGCTTAGAGAGGGCTGAAAGCCCTATGAAGCGGTATATAAGTCTAACTGCTATTGCTATTGCTATAATGAATAATGGAGCTCCCATAGCATTAAAAAGCTTATTTACTAGTAACAATGTTATGCTTCAGTGCTTTATAAAAAAAATCATACCCTTAGGAAAATCAATACAATACAAAAAAGTATCATATTAGGTCCAAAGACTTGTAACAACAGTGGAAGCAACCAATTTCATTGTATTTATTCTGTACAATGACAATAAAGGCTACACTATTATGGTTATTTTCAAAAACAAATTGAATATGCACATTTGCAGTTAAAACTATTCTTTTCAAAGATTCAGAACTAGAATCTCAACCATATTGTGTGTGAAAAGAATTTTGTCACGCTCCAAATACTGAAGTGCACCAGGAATACTTTTTAACTTGCTTTCATTTTTATGACTGTTATGAAAGCTGCAAATATTTAATCATTCAGATTGAATCATAATCAGTCCTGGGCTTGCTTTGATATTTTTAAACCAAAATCTGCGTGTTGAAAATAACAAAAGAAGGCCTTAAAAAGTCAAAAGCCTGATCTTGAGGACTGAAGGAGGAAGAGGAGGAGAAGGAGAACTATAAAAAATGACCAAATTCAAAACACTCATATAAAACTAATACCATCTGTTAAAATGTACATACAGATAGTCTTCAACTGAAAACAGTTCATTTAGCGACCGTTCAAACAGCACTGAAAAAAGTGACTTATGACTGTTTCACACTGACGACGATTGCATCCCCGTGGTCACGTGATATACATTTGGATACTTGACAATTGACTCACATTTATGACGGTTGCAGGGTCCCAGGGACATACAACCCACTTTTATGACCTTCTGAAAAAGCAAAGTCAACGGGGAAGCTAAGATTCACTTAACAACCGTGTTTCTAATTTAACAACTGCAGTGATTCACTTAAAAACTGTGGCAAGAAAAGTCGTAAAATGGATCAAAATTCACTTAACAAATTTCTCACTTAGCGACATAAATGTGGTTGTACATTGAGGACTATCTGTACATACACTATTCTGTTTAAAAATAACACAAGTAAAGCAAAATTCCCATGGGTACACGAAATATATTGATGATTTATTTTGATGACTAATACAGCAATCTTGCATGCGAATAGATAGAAATAAGTAAACGAGAAAAAAATAAGATATATTCTGCTATGTTCAGAAGGATTTACTTCTCAATTGGCATGGAGAGGAATGCACACAGCAATAACAAGCAGGCTATTTCTAGGCATACCTGATTAGGAATAAAGTTCATGAAATTTAATGGGGTATAAGAATGCAGGAAGATTTATTTTTGACTTAACACTGAAGCATTCAAAGCTTGCAAGATGAAACAGAAATCTGCAAAGAGGCCAAAGATTTACACTGGTTTGTAGCTATCCAACCTATAAGACCCTCTAAAGGTAAAGGTTCCCCTCGCACATATGTGCTAGTCGTTCCCGACTCTAGGGGGCGGTGCTCATCTCTGTTTCAAGAGCCAGCACTGTCCGAAGACATCTCCATGGTCCTGTGGCCGGCCTGACCAAACACCAAAGATGCACAGAATGCTGTTAGCTTCCTACCAAAGGTGGTTCCTACTTGCATTTTTACATGCTTTCAAACTGCTAGGTTGGCAGAAGCTGCCACAAGTAACGGGAGCTCACTCCGTTATGTGGCGCTAGGGATTCGAACCGCCGAACTGCCAACCTTTCTGATCGACAAACTCAGCATCTTAGCCACTGAGCCATCACATCCCCTACAAATCCTCTAGGGTCCAGCAATAAAATGAGTATCATTATGCAAATGAAGTCATTATATCATGTTTTGTTTTGCTACTTCTTGGCTGGAGTAGTCTTAATTCCAGCAAAGGCTAGCAAGGCTGCAGCAGTTCTCAAATAAGCATAGCCTTACATTCTTGTAGCATTTTATACATGTTAGCATTATGGCATTTTAGAATGACCTGTCTTTGTTTATATAGCACTAGCCGATAATCCGGCATTGCCCGGGTATTTATTTATAGGGGGGCAATGCCTGGACCAAACGTAATTTCTAATGTTGGATTTTCCCCCCTACCAGAGGGTGCCCCCTTGTGGAGTACTGTGAAGCTGTTACCATGGCAACTCCCCTGCACTATATAGTAGAAGCCATTCTACAGAAGTACAGTAGAATTCATTTTAAGGCACAACAGGCTATATCTTAACAGAACACACACCCAGAGTGCTGTTAGGGGTTGCCTTACCCCCAACCATATTTTTATTATTATTATTTTATTATTTTACTATACCTTTATTATTTTATCTTTATTTTATTTTAACAATTTGACTTTTGTTTTGTTTTTACTTTCAATTCTAATCTCAGTGTCATTGTGATGTTATTAATTGTATGCTGGTCCATGACCAAAGTAAAATTGATAAAATGGATGAACTGATCATTATCTCGTCATGCAAGTATCTAACGGCATCATTTACGCAACATTCGGGGATACGTTTTGAATGTTATTGGGGATGGCAAGGTCCTCGGACAGGGACGCTCAACAACCTTTCCAAAACATAAAAAGTGGAAGAGAATTTGAGCAGACGGAAAGACGGTGTCACTCAAGCAGAACCGTTGATTCTCCAGGAAGCAACACAAACTGCACGGGTGTGTGTGTGTGTGTGTGTGGATCCTTCTTCAACAACCCCAAAAATCTTCTGTAAGAATAAGAGAAGGAAGAACTCGAGAAGAGTTATTGCTTGCAAAGAAGCGATTAAATGAGAACATGACTAAATTCTCCTGACTGAGGGAATCAGATTCACTGGTGTCAAGAGAATCTGACACATTTTTTTGACATCAGATTCTATGCTGCTCTACAAAGAATATTTTCATAGTGCTTTGGCAGCAGAACCATCAATCAGAAGTTCCTCAGAAATATAGAAATGTAAGCAACATTTTAAAGCAGTGGCCCCTTTACCCTGGGCACCTCCATGCTTTAGAGCAGGGGTCTCAAACTCAATTTCTTTTCTTTTCTTTTTTAGTTTTTTAATTTTTATTCACATATATAGTTATGGGTGTACATTCACATAGTTATTGTTCTTATTTATCTTTGTCACTTTTACATATTTATTTTTCCATATAAAATGTGAAAATATATATTCTGGGTTTCTTTGCTTGCCATCCCATAGACCTATTTTGTGTTATCCCCACCCTATTTTTTCCTTTTCTTTTCACCCCCCCTTCTCTACATCCTTCCTTCCTCCTATCCTTTCCCTTGCCTTCTTCCCTTGCCTCTGCCCTACTCCTCTCTTCCTCTTCCCCCTCCTACCTCCTCTCCTCCTCTTTCTATCCCTTCCCTTCTTCCTCTCCTTTCCCTTCCCTTCTTCCCTTGTCTCTCCCCTACTCCTCTCTTCCCCCTCCTATCCTCTCTCCTTCTCTTTCTATCCTTCCTCTCCTTTTCTCTTTCTTCCTTCTCCCCCCTTTCCCCTCTTCTCCTCTCCTCCTCTCTCCTTCTCTTTCTATCCCTTCCCTTCCTCTCCTTCCCCTCTCCTTCTTCCCTTGTCTCTCCCCTACTCCTCTCTTCCCCCTTCTACCCTCTCTCCTTCTCTTTCTATCCCTTCCCTCCTTCCCCTTCTTTCCCTTTCCTTCTTCCCTTGCCTCTGCCCTACTCCTCTCTTCCTCTTCCCCCTCCTACCCTCTCTCCTCCTCTTTCTATCCCTTCCCTCCTTCCTCTCCTTTCCCTCTCCTTCTTCCCTTGTCTCTCCCCTACTCTTCTCTTCCCCCTCCTACCCTCTCTCCTTCTCTTTCTATCCCTTCCCTCCTTCCTCACTTTTCCTCTTTCTTCTTTCTCTCCCCTTTCCTCTCTTCTCTCCTGCTCTCTTCCTTTCCTTTTCTGTTGTGGTTACAACTCAATTTCACTGAGGGCCGCATCAGGGTTGTGTTTGACCGTGGGGTGGAGTAGGCATAGCCAGGGATGGGCGTGGCCAGCTTGACGTCACTCACATCAGGTGTCAGGGTCCCTGTGTTGACCCAAGTGTTCTTCCAGGGAAAATGGGCTCCCAAGCTCCGTTTTCAACTGCAACGGTGTCCTGCATCCCCCTGCCAGCAAAAACGGAGCTTGGAAGGGCTGGATGTTTTCCTTAGCGGAGGCACCCCAGGCCAATCCTTTGCTGTTTCCAGGGGGGCTCTGTGGGCCAGATCTAAGCACCCCAGGGGCTGGATCCAGCCTCTGGGCTTTGAGTTGGACACCCCTGCTTTAGGGAATGGGTGTCCGATCTTTTGGCTAGCCTGGGCCACATTAACAGAAATTGTCTTGGGCCTCATATAAAATATATAATATGGGTATTGTATGTCAATTGAAATTCTCAATCATCGAGATCATGGTTGTCCAAAGGTGCTTTTCCCCCAAAAGACAACTGGACTTTCTTGGTGTTTTCTTTGACATTTCACTTCTCATCCAAGAAGCTTCTTCAGTTCAGTCCTTCAGTTCTTATATATAAATCACATAACAATGTTAAAGTTTATGATCTTGGGCGGCTGCGTGACCAGCTGTCCAGGGCTGCATGCAGCCCATGAGATGAACATGCCTGCTTTAATAGCAATAACACTTAGACTTATGTACCACTTTATAACCCTTTCTAAGCATTTTACAGAGTCAGCATATTGTCCCCAACAATCTGGGTTTTCATTTTACCCACCTCAGAAGGATGGAAAGGCTGAGTCAACCTCTTGCTGGTGAGAGTCGAACTGCCAGCAGCCAGCAGTCAGGAGAATTAGCCTGCAGTACTGCATTCTAACCACTGCGCCACCATGGCCCTGTGTGGAGGTGTGGATATTGGGTGCTACATCCACCCAAGAGTATATAATTTAGCTAAGTCCATTGGAAGAAGCCATTAAGAAACCTCTCAGTGACTGGAGTCACAGTTCAGTTGCTTTATTTAACCATGATTAGCATGACAGAGTTGGAAGGGACCTTGAAGGTCTTCTAGTCCAACCCCCTATACCACTTCAGGCAAATGGTTATCCAATATCTTTTTTAAAACTTCCAGTGTTGGGGCATTCACAGCTTCTGGAGGCAAGTTGTTCCACCAATTAATTGTTCTAACTGCCAGGAAATTTCTCCTTAGTTCTAAGTTGCTTCTCTCCTTGATCAGTTTCCACCCATTGCTTTTTGTCCTGCATTCAGGTGCTTTGGAGAATAGTTTAACTCCTTCTTTGTGGCAGCCCGTGAGATATTGGAACACTGCTATCTTGTCTCCCCTAGTTCTTCTTTCCATTAAACTAGACATACCCATTTCCTGCAACTGTTCTTCATATGTTTTAGCCTCCAGTCCCTTAATTATCTTTGTTGCTCTTCTCTGCACTCTTTCTAGAGTCTCAACATCTCTTTTACATCGTGGTGACCAAAACTAGATGCAGCATTCCAAATGTGGCCTTACCAAGACATTATAAAGTGGTATTAACACTTCACATGATCTTGATTTTATTCCTCTGTTTATGCAGTCTAGAACTGTGTTGTTGTTTTTTTGGCAGCTGCTGCACATGACTGGTTCCTGTTTAAATGATGATGAAGGGTAACATTTGGGTTGACTCTTGTGTGGCCCCAACCTTAGCAAGTTCTGCAAGTGTGGATTTCGGCTTCCTGAATTCTCAAGCAGACAGAATTCGGAGGGAACAGCCACGCGACGACCATTTCCTCCTTTTGAAGTCCTCTTTCTGTCGCTCAGAACAACACAGGCCAAAGTCTCATTTTCCTCTTGGTTGAGCGGAGTTTAACCAAGTGAAACCAAAACGGTTTAAACATTTACCGCAGGCATGTCCCAATGTTCTCATCCCTCGTGTGAAAGAAGAAGCATTTCGGTCAGGCCCTATGTGATGACACACAAGGACAGCAAGGGGTCAACAGAAATATTTGTGTCTCAGGCTGATTTTCCTTAGCTTTTCTATCTGGCTGTGGGTATGTGTCACAGTCATGGTGAAAGAGTATAACAGGAAGCTATTTACCAGCTGCCGGTATCTAGGGTGAGCCATTCTTCTCCTGGAAAAACAACTCACTAAAATGCTGGAAACGAGCACAGGTAGCCTTCAGCGTACAACTTTTTTCCCCCCAGTGACTATTCAAAGTAACAAGGGCACTGTAGAAGGTGGCTTATGACTGCTTTTCACACCAGGGATGGGATTCACTTACCTTCCCTACCGGTTCGCAAATGTGAGCGTGCACGCCTGGTCTGTGCAGGCGCAGCGCCTTCTGCCTACATGCATTATGTCGGGGTGGGTGGGCGGGACCTCCTGCAGCCTTTGACCTTAGGTAGAGGAGGAGGAGAAGAGGAGGAGGAGGAGGAGAAGGAGACGAAGGAGGAAGAGAAGGAGGAGGAGGAGACAAGGAGGAAGAGAAGGAGGAAGAGAAGGAGGAGGAGGAGAGAAGGAGGAAGAGAAGGAGGAGGAGGAGGAGGAGATGGAGAAGAAGGAGGAGGAGGGGAGGAGGAGGAGGAAGAGGAGAAGGAGAAGAAGGAGGAGGAGGAGATGGAGAAGAAGGAGGAGGAGGAGGAAGAGAAGGAGGAGGAGGAGAGGAGGAGGAGGAGAAGAAGGAGGAGGAGATGGAGAAGAAGGAGGAGGAGGAGGGGAGGAGGAGGAGATGGAGAAGAAGGAGGAGGAGGAGGAGGAAGAGAAGGAGGAAGAGGAGAGGAGGAGAAGAAGGAGGAGGAGGAGGGGAGGAGGAGGAGGAAGAGGAGAAGAAGGAGGATTAGGAGAAAGAGGAGGAGGAGAAGGAGGAAGAGGAGGAGGAGGAGAAGGAGGAGGAGAAGTAGGAGGAGGGGGGAGGAGGAGGAGGAGCCATGTTTAGAAGCAGGACACCATAAGTTCTAGTCCTGGATCAGGCATGAAAGCCAGCTGGATGATTTGGGTCAATCATTTTACCCCAAATCTAGGAAAATGGTGCCTGCAAGTCACTTCCATAAGTTGTGTTGCCAATGGACTTGTTTTGGTGATCACCTAGAATCAGGGTTGACTTAACAAACCATCACAGCAAGATGGGGAAGAAACTATGATGGCGTTACCCTTTGCCCTAAGCCAACGTTTCTCAATCTTGGCAACTTTAAGAAGTCTGGGCTTCAGCTCCCAGAATTCCCCAGCCAGCAGAGGGCATGACTGGTTGTGGCGTTGAAGTCCACACCTCTTAAACCTGTCAAGGTTGAGAATCTTGACAGTCAACATTGCCTGAACTTGGTAGCCAAGCAAAGTTGAGTCTCGTTAGCATAAGGATGGGAGACCAGGAACTGGAGGCTAGAGTGAGAAGATTTAAAAAAAAACACCTCAGAAGTAGGAAGTTGCCAACAAGCGCAGCATGGATGTGTGTTATTAAGTCAACAGCAGCACAGCGTGATTCAAAGTCGGCTGCGCTTTTCCTTAATTGAATAAACCTCATTTGGCTGAACCTGCACAAGAAGCTAAGCCATAAATCATCACTTCCAAACCACAGTGGCTAAGCCCATGCATGCTCAGCCAAACTTGAAGAATGACATGATGGCTGAATGAGACGGGTGAAGCAGGGCTGGGATCTGGAACCCCCAACAGCTCATGTGGAATCAACAGTTGATCCATCTGGATGGCAGAATTGGCTAAGGGAGGAAGGGAGCATCATTTAAAGAGTAGAACATCAATTCTGTACTCTTACACGGAGGAACCCTCCATGTTCCCACAATATGCTATTCATCTAAGTTCTAAAAAAAATTGCAGCCAGAGAGTTTCTGGCTCTCTAAGTACACTCTTATAAATATGGAGTTGTTTTTTCATTGAAAAAATGTATTAAGGGTATTGTGTAACAAAGCAATGTCTCAATAAAATAGAATATTTGTAGCTTGAAATTAGGTGTCCTTGGTGATCTCTGAGCTTGGTTATTTTCTTGCAGATGTTTCATTACCAGACTGGGTAACGTCATCAGTGCTAATGCCACTCCTTTCTAGCATTGATGATGTTGCCTAGTAGGGTAAGGAAACATCTGCAAGAAAATAACCAACTTCAGAGAGCACCACCAAGGACCCTTCAAAACAGACTCTATTCCAATGATAGCATGCCTTGGCAGAGGAAGTCCTCTTAAAAGCATTTAATCCAGAAACTTTCAATACTTAACTATACTACTGTTTAGGGACATGTTGGCTCAGTGGCTAAGATGCTAAGCTTGTTGATCAGAAGGTCGGCAGTTCAGTGGATCGAATCCCTAGCTCTGCATAATGTAGTGAGCTCCCGTTACTTGTCCCAGCTTCTGCCAACCTAGCAGTTTGAAAGCACGTAAAAAATGCAAGTAGAAAAATAGGGACCACTTTGGTGGGAAGATAACAGCATTCCATGCTCCTTTGGTATTTAGTCATGCCAGCCACATGGTCACAGCGACGTCTTCGGAAAATGCTGGTTCCTCGGCTTAGAAACAGAGATGAGCACCGCCCCTAGAGCTGAAAAAAACTAGCACGTATGTGCAGGGCAATCTTTACCTTTACCTGACCACTGTTTGGGCCCCATGTCCCTATTGTTCTATTTCTCTCAATAGTTCCATCATCATAAGAAGTAAGGGCGTATATTTGAATCTAGCTGTGACGTAACCATGTTCGTTTGTTGACTTCTGAAGTGGTTTGCTATTCCTGCCCTGGCATGTTTTGAACTTCCTAATCTTGTTATAGATCTAGAATTCCCAGGTGCCCCTCACATACACATCTAAGTATTAACCAGAGCTGACCCAGCTTAGCTTCTTAGATCAGCCATGGTTGACCAGATGCTACGCTATGTGAATTGTCAGACTGGATTCAGGCAGCAAGATACAAGATACAGGGGACTTAAGGGAGTTTACCTGTATTAATCCAACTGTTGTTAATTTGTACATTGGAATTTAGAGCTTAGAATGTGCTGCGTATTCATTTAATTGCTATTTAGTCAATGGATTCCAAATAACAAAACCGTTATCTGGTACAATGGTTGAACCAGTCATTGTGATTTATGCGCGCGTACAGCAATGTATGAACCCGACATTTGTTTTTATATGTATAGAATGCTTTTATTTAGTATGGAAAATTCCAATTTAAAAAAAATATTTATCTTGGCCGAGTTGAAGTCTACATCCTTTGCATTTTGGAGATATCATGCCAACATGTTATTCAATCCTGCTGCTAATATTTTGTGTTCCATCACTGGTGGTTTTTAAGAAGAGACTGGACAGTCACCTGTCTGGAATGGTATAGGGTCTCTTACTTGTGCAGGGGGTTGGACTAGAAGACCTCCAAGGTCTCTTCCAACTCCATTATTCTGTTATTACGTATCTGCAGGTATAAATTCTTTAGAGGGTCAATCTAAACAAGAGGCCAAGTTCACAATTACCAGTTAGGCAAACTGCTCTGATAAGTGCTCTGCGTCAGAGGCGGAGGTGGGGCCAGGGCTGTCCGACAGTTATCAGCTGCCTTCAGAGTTGGATATCAGCAGGACAGAAGAACAATTGGAGCCTGTTCCCGATGTGCACATGCACAGAGCTGCAAGGAGAAGAGAACAGCTAAGGAACAAGGGCTGACTCAGGAGTAAAGGCACAGATGGATGGTGAATGGCCCCTCCGATAGGGAATAAAGAGGAGCGAAAGGGGAGGGGAATTTGCAGGAGGCAATTAGTTCAATTCATTAGAGTGAAGATCTGTTCCTGACTTCTTGGCAAGTATTGTTTGCTACAGAGTGGTGTTTGGAAGATATCGGCCTGGCAATTCTCCAAGCCTGATAAAGATCTGTAGTTGTGAAAGCTCATGAAAGACTGTTTGCTGGGACTTTGCTGGAGAGGAATTCCCTTAATCTAAATAAAAGAGGTGTTATCAGGATGAGGAGTCTGCTTCATGATCTATGGAAGCCTAGGTCAGAACATAAGAATTCTGGAAGTTGAAGTCTACCAATCTTAAAAGTTGCTGGGGATGAGAAATACTAGTCTAGGAGATGAAAGATAATGAACTTAAACCAAAATAAGAAACCCTACATGCAGAAGTGTCAAAGAGGGTTTTGCTGCTTAATCGAACTTTGGAAATAAATGAGGTTTGATGAGGTTTATCCAGATTTGTTTCCCCGTGAAAACATTCCCTTCTGCGGAAACTAAAATATCTAGAATTATGTCAAAACCATGCTGAGCTGCATGGGGTGGGGATCTGGAAAACCACAAGCTAAACAAATGAAAGAATTCCCAAACGGAGAAGGCTGACTTACACGCTATAGCCAAATTAGCTTAATTCTCTGTTTTATGACTACTAAATTTAGCAATCTTTTCCAAGAGTGATCTGACCTTTAGAGCCAATTAAATCTAAGGAGTTAGAGGAAGACGTCTTGTATGACACATTTACCCTCCGTTAACCAGAGTTAAGGGGATGCGGTGAGCTTGTCAATCAGAAAGATCGGCAGTTCGGTGGTTCGAATCCCTAGCGCTGTGTAACGGAGTGAGCTCCCGTTACTTGTCCCAGCTTCTGCTAACCTAGCAGTGTGAAAGCGCATAAAAATGCAAGTAGAAAAATAGGGACCACCTTTGGTGGGAAGATAACAGCGTTCGGCATGCCTTCGGTGTTTAGTCATGCTGGCTACATGACCACAGAGACGTCTTCGGACAGCGCTGGCTCTTCGGCTTTGAAACAGAGATGAGCACCGCCCTCGAGAGTCGGGAACAACTAGCACATATGTGCAAAGGGAACATTTACCTTTACCTTTAACCAGAGGTACTCAATTATTCCAATGTTCTGGCCTTGTGCGGAAAGATAAAGTAAGCCATTCCAATGGAATTGTCCCTAAACGCAACCATCTTGATTGGGCAGCTTCAACATTCAACCTGTTTACACAGACACAATCCGCCTGAAAGGACTAGCTAAATCTTGTTTTTCTTTCAGAGGAAAGCCTTTCCCCTGGTTTCTGCCCTTCTCAATCACAATAAAGACACATTATGTCTTCAACTGCAGCCATAAAATGCACAAGAACAGCCATAAACCTATTTCTAGATCAAAACGTGACAGAGATGTTCTCTAATCATTTCATGAGATCGGTAACAGGGTGAGAGAATGAAGTATAAGGTTCGCAGGCCTCATATAAACGTCCTTCGCCAAATGAAGATTCCTCATTGAACCTTCTAGGGCCGAGGTCTAGGGCTGAGGTCCTTCACTCAGGGAATTCCTGAGGTCCTCCCCCTTGCTGGGATGAAGCGAAAGACCGGGTCATTCAGGTGTATCCAAAAGGTGAGGTGAAACCTGTCAAGATGGTCGCTGAGACAGTGATCAAAGTTCCACATGTTTTGCTGTTATGTGCATCACACACCCAGTGCACATTTAAAAGAGACGGAGCTTTGGTCACACCATTGCAATCATGGCCTTAATTTCTTTGAGGGCAAAGTAAGGTTCTACATTTAGGCAAGAAAAATGAAATGCCCAGGTACAGTATAGGTGGTACCTTGCTCAATAGTAGTAACTGTGAGAGGGATCTTGGAGTCCTAGTGGACAACCATTTAAATAGGAGCCAGCCGTGTGCAGCAGCTGCCAAAAAAGCCAACACAGTTCTAGGCTGCATAAACAGAGGGATAGAATCAAGATCCCATGAAGTGTTAATACCACTTTTTAATGCCTTGGTAAGGTCACACTTGGGATATTGAATCCAGTTTTGGTCCCCACGGTGTAAAAAAGATGTGGAGACTCTAGAAAGAGTGCAGAGAAGAGCAACAAAGATGATTAGGGGACTGGAGGCTAAAACGTACGATGAACGGTTGCAGGAACTGGGTATGTCTAGTCTAATGAAAAGAAGGACTAGGGGAGACATGATAGCAGTGTTCCAATATCTCAGGGGCTGCCACAAAGAAGGAGTTAAACTATTCTCCAAAGCACCTGAAGGCAGGACAAGAAGCAATGGGTGGAAACTACTGTATTTTTTGGACTATAAGATGCATCGGAGTATAAGAAGAGGTACATATTTAAAAAATGTTTTTGCCCTACCCGGCCCTCAGGAGCACTCTGCAGGCCTCCCAAACCCTCTGGATGCCCCGCTTTTTGTGAAAAATGGGATGCACGAGGTGGAGTTTTAGGAGGCCAAAAATGCTGTACTCAGTGTATAAGACGCACCTAGATTTTCACCCTCTTTGGGGGGGAGGGAAGGTGCATCTTATACTCTGAAAAATATAGTAATCAAGGAGAGAAGCAACTCAGAAGAAGGAGGAATTTCCTGACAGTTGGAACAATTAATCAGTGGAACAACTTGCCTCCAGAAGTTGTGAATGCTCCAACACTGGAAGTTTTTTAGAAGACATTGGATAACCCTTTGTCTGAAGTGATGTAGGGTTTCCTACCTAAGCAGGACTAGAAGATCTCCAAGGTCCCTTCCAACTCTGTTATTCTGACACCCTTGTGGGAAAGACCATTTTGGACCAACACTGTCCAAAAAGGAACATTTCAATATGTTTGGCTACAACTCCCAAGGCTTAACTCATGGGCAATTATTCAACCTGCCACTATAAAAATGGTTTGGTTTTATTGCCTCAACTTAATTGATACAACCTGTCCTTTATCTTTATGTTTCTTCACCAGGAAAGACACACCAGTGCATTTTTCTTTGATAACATTTCTCTCCAATCTTTGCTGCCTCTTGTCTGGCTTTCTGAGATGATCAGTCAGAATATCGAAGGAAAACATAAATACAGATGCCAAGAACTAAAAATTTGATCGTGATTTATTTCTAAAGGAGAGGGATTGAGACTTTCCCACTCAATGTTAACAAGTAACTGGGAGTTACTTCTTAAGATATTTTAATAACTTGTCTTCTTTAAAAAAAATGATGTTTCTTTTAAGCACTGGACAGATTTCATACTTAGCTGGTCAGTCCAACAATTACTAATTTCCACAGAAACTGATTCATGAGGCAGTCAGTCGTATTAATAGCAAACATTCAGTAAATTTATTGCAAAGATACTGGGGTGGATACATTTCTTTACTCTGGTATGATGGCAAAAATTTGGAACTTGGAAATGAGATGCTAAAGAGGACTCTTTTTTTGCTTCTTGCTTTTGCAAGAAACAAGGCAAAAAATTGGCTAAGGCTGAGATCCGACAAAACTCCATTGCAGAATCTTGCTTCCGGTACAAATCCATTCTGAAGCTTCAGATAAAAGCCACCTGCTTTATACAATAAAATAGAAGAGAAGAGAAGCAGTGTAGAATAGAATAGAATGGAATAGAATAGAATACTGGAATGAGAATAGAGTAGAGAAGAGTTGAGTAGAGAAGAACAGAGCGGTTCTTTATTGGCCAAAAGTGTCTCTGGTGAATAAGCTCTCAGTGTACATACAAACAACAAAATAATGCAATCATAAAATACCAATAGAAGGTAGTCAAAAAGATGAGGATAATAGTAAAGCAGCCCTACTACATGGGTAAATATCATTAGATGTAAGACCTAGGGTGAATCTGATGTTCGGGATGGCATGTGGGAAAAAACTATGTTTTTGTCTAGTTGCAATACCCTATAGTGGTGGCCTGAGGGGAGGAGTTGAAGCAGTTTATGTCTAGGATGTGAGGGATCTGTAGATATTTTTTCAGCTCTCTTTCCGACCCATGCAATATACGGGTCCTCAATGGAAGGCAGGCTGGTTGCAATTGTTTTTTTTTTTCTGCAGTCCTAACTATCCCTTGAAGTCTGTGCCTGTACTGTTTGGTTGCTATGCCAAACTAGACAGTTATTGAGGTACAAATGACAGCTCAATGATTCCTCTGTAGAACTGTTGGGGTTCTAGAAATGTTAGGATAATAATTCTCGCTCATCTCCCCAAACTAGGGAAAGATAATGTTTGCTATTAATATGAGCCTATCATTTGCATCCATCTTTTCTTTTGGATCTTTGTGTATAAAATGAAACGAGGAAAGGTTAAATAGGTAGGGCTTGAAAAGTTATACAATGCCGAGCAGATATTGTTTTCTCCTGGTTTTCATTCAATTTGATGAAAAGGCATCTGTTTAGAAATGATTTCAAAGAGATGGGGAATGTCAGTGAAAACCTTCAGGGGTGGTGTGTAATGTGATTTATTCATTAACACATTCCCCAAGACTCTGCAAATGTCCTTATATTTATTGATCTGGTAGATTTTGAATCTGTGTGTCTTCCTGGAGCACAACATAGAAAATATACCTACCTCCAACTTTCCCCCCAAGTGTATAGTGAAATATTTGGGCTTGAAGGCTAGAAGACGGCTCAAGGCAACTAAGTGAGCTTCTGTGGCAGAGGGAAGATTTAAATCTTCGTTTTGTAATTCCTTATCCAACATCTTAAACTTGTATCAGGGTTGTAAGTCTCTCCCCTTTTGGTTTTACAAAACTTGCGCACCATCTTGGTCTTTCCAACATCCATTAAATCCAGTGATCAGATTCAATTTTTTTTTATACCGGTTCTGTGGGCGTGGCTTGGTGGGTGTGGTTTGGTGGGCATGGCAGGAGAAGGTTACTGCAAAATCCCCATTCCTACCTGGGTCTCAGGAGTCAGAGAATAGATGGGGGCAGGGCCAGCCACAGGTGGTTCTCTGAACTACTCAAAATTTCCGCTACTGGTTCTCCAGAACTGGTCAGAACCTGCTGAATACCACCTCTGATTAAATCCCACGGGAAGGCTTTATGAAGGAACTCAAGTTTCTTTTTACTGCTCCTCCATCCTCCAATAGATTGATTTTGAGTCTATGTGTCTTCTTGGAGCTCAAGGCCACATACCAAATATTCCTATCTACTTCCAATTTTTCCCCAATGTATAGTGAGATATTTTGGGTTGAAAGCTAGAAGGTGGCTCGAGATAACGAAGTGAGCCTCTGTGGCTTTATCCCTGTCAAGAGGAGGTGTCATGTCCTTCAGAAGAAGAAGGAGGAGGAGGAGGAGGAGGAGGAGGTGGACGTGGAGGAGAAGAAAGAGTAGTAGTAGAAGAAGAAACACCTTTCTGAGGTTGAGTTATCATCAATGGAGGGAGCAGTTCTTCCCCTGCCATGCCTTCCCTTTGAGAGAAGTCAAGAAAATAACATGAATGAACTCGACGCATGGGAAGAAACGAGGCCGGCAGCTTTTGATGTGAATGAGAGAGAGGGAGGGAAGGAGGGGGGGAGGGAGAGAGAGAGAGAGAGGGAGAGAGAGGGAGAGGGAGAGAGATGGAGATGTGCCGAAGTTATCTGAGGACAGACGGAGGGGAGCTGAGCCTCCTTCAGCCACGTGAAAGGCAGGCATCATCTCTTGCATACAGAGAGCGTTCAGCTCCAGGGCCGCACTCTCCGCGACCTCAATCCTCTCCCCCCGAACAGGGGATTTAGCATTTCAAAGGAGCCACCCTTGGCATTTGCAGCCCCTGCTTAAAAATAGCTGTGGCTGTCATTTATGGAAGCTGCAGGGAGAGCAGCCATGGCTATGGTGGGGGGGGAGAATCACCTTCGGGGTTTTATTGTTCCTCCTCCTCCTCTGGAATCTGGAGAGTCAGCTGGCCGTGCACGAGACACAAGGAAAACGTTTGGGAGAATTCATTGTGCAGTGAAACCCTGCACACTACACGTTTCAAAGGAGGCGCGAGCTCCACAAAGGTGACATTCTCGGCTGTCCTTTTCAATTGCGCAGTTCTGAAATTCCTTGGTGACTGGATGCAAAGAGCCACACGCTCCTAAATTTTCAAACAGGAAACTTGTCCTTGGTGATGTACCTCCTTCCTCTAAACCAGCGGTCACCAACTGGTGATCCGCGAGAAAATTACGGTGGTCTGGAGAAAAATAATTTGCTTTTTTTTATTGCACTAAATCAGGGGTCCTCAAACTAGGGATATGTGCAATTAACGTTTGTGTTGCTGTACAGAGCCTCCCCCTTTAGGGTCTTTTTGTGCAGCTCGGAGGGGGAGAAGAAATTCTGACTTGGGGTCTGCTTCAGCCTCCTGGTGCAGGGCTTTGGGTGAAGGCTGGAGGGAAGCTCTGGTGGTGGCGAAGAGCCGGAGGGCCCCTTCCAGTGCAGCTGGCTGACCATCTCAGCCCACTGAGCCTCCAGGCGCAGGTACCTGGCCTTGCACTCCCACAGGTCTTCCTTCGGTTTGGAAAGCCTATGCTCGTAGCCCTCAGTGAGGTGCTTCTGCTGAGCCTCCTTCTCCATCAGATTCAATCTGAACTGAGCTGTTTTGCCAACTTTCTCAGGGTGGCTGCTTAGCTCCAACAACTGCTTCCTGTTGGGGCCCTAAGTAGCCTGGGCGGGCAGGTGAGGAGTGGCTGGGAGGGGAGGCGTGAGTAGAGGCTGACGAGGCACCCCGTGACATGAGGGACATCAAGTTGGCCACGCCCATGCAGTCCCATGACCACCTAGCCACGCCCACCCATCCGGTCATTAGGCAGATCATATTAGTGGTCCGCGGGATTTAAAATTATGAATTTAGTGGTCCCTGAGGTCTGAAAGGTTGGAGACCCCTGCTCTAAACCTCTTGCCCACAATGGCCTGTCTTTCTTTGTTTAAGCTGAAGTCCAACCTCTCCTATCGCTCCTTCTGGTCCTTTGTGCAATTTGGCCATCCCTTTGTTGCTAATTTGACTTTGGCTAAACTTCCCACTGGGATCTAAGCATGCAAAGAACAGCTGGAGGGGGAAAGTAGAACCTGTTTCCTCCACGAGAACAAGTTCCATTCCTGAGTTGATGTGACCATGGAGATGTCCTTTTGGCCATCGGAACTCTGGAACTAGTTACAAGGATGAGATTCAAATTTTTTACTACCGGTTCTGTGGGCATGGAGTGGTTTGGTGGGTGTGGCAGGGGAAGGATACTGCAAAATCCCCAGTTCCACCCCACCCCCACCAACCTGCTTTCCAGTTCCGTTCTCCTGTGCAGGGCAACAAGAGAAGACCCAGCCGATCAGCTGGGACTCGGGAGGCAGCGAATAGATGGGGGCGGAGCCAGCCAGAAGTGGTACTTGATGGTTCTTCAAAATTTTCGCTACTGGTTCATCAGTACTGGTCAGAACTGGTTGAATACCACCTCTGAGCTAGTACCTTTTTTGGGGGGGGGAGCTGCCCTAAATTTGAATGTTCTGAAGGTGCTTTTCCAAAAGGCAACTGGACTTCCTTACTTTTTTCTTTGAAAATGTTTTGCTTCTCACCCAAGAAGCTTCTTCAGTTCTAACTTCAGTTGTTAAGTGAATCTTGTTTCCCTGTAGTCTTTGCTTGTCAGGTGATCCCAAAAATAGATCACATGACTCCGGGACACTGCAACCGTCCTAACTATGAGTCACCTGCCAAAAGCCTGAATTTTGATCACATGACCATGGGGATGTTACAACGGTTAAGTGTGAAAAACGTCTGGTCTCCCCCCGCCTCCAGATCCATTGAAACTTCGGTCACTGAATGAACTTTAAGTTGTAAGTTGAGGACTACCTGCATATCAAGCTGGCTCTCCATCATGACATTTTTTTTTAATTTATGGATGAAAGACCAAAATAAAGCTCAGTTGGTCATGGGAGACCTTAAAGCTTCTTTTGAGCTTCACAGCTTTTGAAAAAAATTGAAGATTTCTCTGAGCTCCATAGATTTTATAAGATTGGTGTTTTCCCTGCTCTTTATTTTGCTACGGGTGAGCTTTTCTAGGCCTAAACAAAATGCAGAAATAAAGGGATAACATTGAGCTTCAGGCTATCAATGTTCCTCCCCAACTCATTGCTGTTTCAAAAAAGCACCTGCATCAATAAACAGATGAGATTTACACAAAAATGGTAGAATTTTCTGAGAAACAGTATCATGTTTTGCCCCAGAATTCTAGGGAAAAAAATCATTATGGGGAAAAAGGTTTCTGCAAAAGAGCTTTGAATATAACTTTGGAAGTTTGGAAAAAGTTCAGTTCTGTGGAAGCTAACTATTATTGGTGTATGTGAAGCTTGATGTAGGAGAACAGTAGGCAGAGTTAAGCGAGTAATCAGCCTAGAGTCATTAGGTTGCCTCAAAGGTCCAACCCCCCTCCTGAATTCTGTTGACCCTTATGTGGCATCAATTTTGTATTGAACCTTAGGTGACTAGATTCTTGTTTATAAGATAAAGGTAAAGGTTCCCCTCAGACAGATGTGCTAGCCGTTCCCGACTCTAGGGGGCGGTGCTCATCTCCATTTCAAAGCCAAATAGCCAGCGCTGTCCAAAGCTGTCTCCATGGTCATGTGGCCGGCATGACTAAATGCCGAAGACACACAGAAGACTTTCCACCAAAGGTGGTCCCTAGTTTTCTACTTGCATTTTTTACATGCTTTCAAACTGCTAGGTTGGCAGAAGCTGGGACAAGCAACGGGAGCTCACTCTGTTACACGGCACTAGGGATTCGAACCACAGAACTGCTGACTTTTCAGATTGACAAGCTCAGTATCTTAGCCACTGAGCCGCCGCATCCCTTGTTTATAGGCTTGAGTAATTTAAAAAATATGCTTTTTTATCTTGATTAATTAATCAAAGAATATAATGGTAATAAGCCTACCTTGGGCTTTATTGTTTTCACTACCAAAAAATTACACCTAGATTAGTTCTAAATCAATGGCTGAAAAGTTTCAAAGCAGAAGTGTCCAACCTTGGCAACTTTAAGACTTATGGACTTCAACTGCATGCTGGCTGGGGAATTCTGGGAGTTGGAAGTCCAAAAGTCTCAAAGTTGCCAAGGTTGGACACCCCCTGCTCTAAATCATGGAGCGAAAAACTTTAGGAAAGCTAAACTCATCCTTTCAAAACTCCTTCTGGCTCCCAATACATGCAAATTATTCTTAGCTGGTTCCAAATGGCCAATGTGCATGTTTAAGAGAGAGAGAAACACAGAGAAACTCCCTAACTAGAGATTTCACTCTGTGTTGTGGCCCGCCAGCAGAGCTGGCAACAGATTCAGACAGTGAGGAGGTTGGGGAGGAACCTGGGCCAATCCTGGAGTCTGGGGAAGGCTCTGATGAGGGCTCTGTGTCAGAGGCAGAGAGGGGGCCAGAGCCGTGTGCCAGTTATCAGCTGCCTTCAGAATCAGACAGCAGTGAGGTAGACGAACAGCTGGAGCCTGTTCCCAGTGGGCGCATGCACAGAGTTGCCAACGAAGGGAACAGCTAAAGAACAGGGGTTGACTTGGGAGTAAGGCCACAGGTGGACGATAAATAGCTCCTCCCAGAAGAAAGAAAAGAGGAGTGAAAAGAAGAGACAATTAGTTGGCTTAATTGGTTTGAAATCGGCCTGGCAGCTCTCCAAGCCAGATAAGGTTTGTGACTGTAAAATTCAGCCTTGAAAGACTTTGCTGGATGTAAATGAGAGGAATTCACAGTAACTTAATAAATGAGGTTTTTTTGTCAGAACCAGAAGTCTGCTTCGTGGTTTGTGGAAACGTAGGTCAGAACACTCTGGTAAAATCTGGCCTTCTGGACGAGAGCGAGGGAGTTGCAATAGTTAGTAAGGATTTCAGATTTGGGGAAAAGCCAGTTCTTAGTCCTCTCTCCCAAGAGTCAGTGCCAGAATCTTACCCTTTTTTTTCTAAAAGTATATTCCCCATTCAGTCATTCCTTCTGATAATGTGTATCCAAGTGGATAAAAATAATGTTTGCCTTTACCTTGCAATAATCCTTTGCCCTTTTGTAGAGGCAGAGTGCTTTTTTCCCGTCTCCTCCGCTGGTGAAAAAGCTTTGGGTTAAGAATTTGAATTAAGGCTGTCAACCGATCCCAAGGTTTTTTTTTTAAAGATACAATACTCCTTGACCACAATTGAGTCCAAAACTTCTGTTGCAAAGCAAGATAGTCGTAAAGCGAGCTTTGCCTCGTTTTACGATCCTTCAGTCCTAGAGATCAACCCTGACTGCTCTTTAGAAGGCCAGATTCTGAAGATGAGACTCAAATACTTTGGCCACCTAATGAGAAGGAAGGACTCCCTGGAGAAGAGCCTCATGCTGGGAAAGATGGAGAGGAAAAGAAGAAGGGGATGGCAGAGAATGAGGTGGCTGGATGGAGTCACCGAAGCAGTCAGTATGACCTTAAATGGTCTCCGGAGGATGGCAGAGGACAGGAAGGCCTGGAGGAACGTTGTCCATGAGGTCACGATGGGTCGGACATGACTTCGCAACTAACAACAACGATCTTTCTTGCCAGCGTTATGTGAATCACTGCAGTTGTTAAATCAGTTGCACGGTTCTTAAGTGAGTCTGGCTTCCCCATTGACTTTGCTTGTCAGGAGGTCACAAAAAGTGATCGTGTGACCTCAGGACACTGCAACCATCATAAATGCATGCCAGTTGCCGAGTGTCCAAGTGCTGGTCATGTAAGATATTTTTTTGAGGGCTGTTGTAACTTTGGATGGTCACTAAATGAATGGTTGTAAGTCAAGGACTTACCTGTATAGGGTTTAAGTATTATATATCACGGCCAGGCCTGGCTTTGCTCCATGGAAGTTTCATTCAGTACCACTGTTAGGAATATAATTCTAACGGTTGGGTTGGCAATATATAAATCAGTGTTTTTCAACCACTGTGCCGCGGCACACTAGTGTGCCGTGACATAGTGTAAGGTGTGCCGTGGGAGAATTACTTTATATATAGTCAATATAGGCACAGAGTTAAATTTTTTTAACATTTTCTAATGGTGGTGTGCCTCGTGATTTTTTTTCATGAAAAAAGTGTGCCTTTGCACAAAAAAGGTTGAAAAACACTGATATAAATCATGTAACAATGCTGTAACTGTAAATCATACTGTAAAATGTGATTGGTCACTGTTTTCCTCAATCGGCCATAAGAGGGAGCCAGACTGACTGTTAGCTCTCTCTCTGTTTGTTAGATGCTGGGCTGATCTGACCTGAGTGCCGTGAGCTACTGTTAAGTTTTGCAACTGTAGCAAACTTTGAATACTGAACTGATTATATGATACTGGACTATGTTATTTGGATTATTCCTTAACTGAAAGACATTGATGACTGACTTATCCGTGTATGACTTGGACTGTTTGATGAACTCTGATACCTCTATTTCCACGAAAGTAAAAACCTATTTAAACTGCAGTGTCTCTGTATGCTGGTTTGTGTGTTCTCCAACACAACTCTAACAATGCTTCGCTGAACGTACTCGCTCTCCCAACGGGGAGCTTACCTAACACTGGTTTTGGGCCCAGAGTGTACCAGACGTAGCTAAAGGAGAGTTGGTGTTGATATGCAATACCGTATACAGACAGCTGTTTATTTAGTGATTGTTACTATCCTGGAGAAGATGGTGAGCGACCCAACAAGCCTATCGATGATAACCCGGTTGGATGGAACAAATTATGTTTCCTGGTCTATGAAATGCAGTCTACTCCTGTGTAGGGAAGGTTTGTGGGATGCTGTACAGAATCCACCGGATTGAGTTTGCACACTGCATTTAGTATATTTTGCTTAACCTGACCTGAGTGCCGTGAGCTACTGTTAAGTTTTGCAACTGTTAGCACCCTGTGGCATGGTGATTTCAGTTCAACAAGACAGTTAACTCAGAAGCAAATAAACGTTAGGAGCTTAAGGCAGTGTTGGCAAACCTTTTCAGCACTGAGTGCCAAAACAGGAGCGTGTGTGTGTGTGTGTGTGTGTGTCCGTGTGTGTGCTGGGAACTGGAAGAGCAGCTGCCCGGCGTACATGTGCACGCGGGAAGATGATCTTCCGGTTAACAGCATGTGCATGCACACCAAAAAACGGAAGACTAGATGGCTGGCGCACATGTGCGTGCCGGAAATTGGGAAGAGCAGCCCGCCAGCATGCGTACCCATCCCGGACAGCTCCTCTTCCAGTTTTCAGGACTCCTGTGTGCGTGAAGACCAGCTGGCAGGCACGTTGGAACCCAGGAAGGGTGATAGCTCACATGCCCGGAGAGAGATGGCTCTGCATGCCACTTCCGGCACTCGTGGCATAGGTTCATCATCACGGACTTACGGTATAGCATGTGAAGGGTCTTTGGTGCTCTCTGAGCTTGGTTGCTTTCTTGTAGATGTTTCATTACCCAAACTAAGTAACATCGTCGGTGCTAGAAAGCAGTGGGATTTGCAGGGAGAGGAAGGAAGAGCAGGAGGATTAGGATTCTGGGGTCCTTGGTGCTCTCTGAGCTTGCTTGTTGTCTTGCAGATGTTTCATTACCAAACTAGGTAACATCATCAGTTCTAGAATGCAGTGGAATTTGCAGGACGGAGGAGGATGATGATTATGGGGTCCTTGGTGCTCTTTGAGCTTTGCAGACGTTTCATTGCTCAAACTAGGTAACATCATCAGTGCTAGTGGATATTGCATTGGGTAATGAAACGTCTGCAAGAAAACCATCAAGCTGAGAGAGCACCAAGGACCCCTCATTTCAACACTCAGCTACAGATACATTCTCCTTTGTTGGCACCACAAGTGGTATCAATCAGGATCCAGTGGATTCGGCCTTTAGGAGATTGAGTAGGAGGTTACTTTCGGAGCCTAAACCAGGCGTCACCAAACTTTCGGACCTCAGGAACCACTAAATTCATAATTTTAAATCCGATATGAATTTGTGACAGGATGGGGTCCTTCAGGCACTTAGCTTGGCCGCCTGTTAGTGGAGAGAAGCACCCGGAGTCAACCCTAGGTTTGCTGTCCATTGCAGCTAGGAATCTCAAATACGGCCAAGAATGAATGTTTGTCTTGTAGCCAGCCCGGGTGCTTGATCGGCCCCCTGAAAACTCTGTCTTTTGAGGAGCCTGGCTGAAGTTACCCACACTGCTCACTGAGGCGCCCGGATTCCCAGGGAGGGAGGGAAGGGCTGGAGCTACTAAACAGGCAGCCAAGCTAAGTGCCTGAAGGACCCCACCCCGTCAGCGAGCGGGAGTAATTGCTTTGGCGGGCCGTAATCGGCCCAGGGGCCATAGTTTGAGGATCCCTGATTTAGTGCAATATAAAAAATGCCAAAAATTTTCTGTAGACCACCATAATTTTCTTGCGGACCACCAGTGGTCTATGGACCACCACTTGGTGACTGCTGCTCTAAACCACCACTTGGCAAACACTGAACTGACCTTTAACAACAGAGATGGCGATTATCTCTACACTCAATTACTCCTGTAGCTTGTAGTCCCAATCGGGCAGGCTGTTGTAAACATCCCATTTATCTCCATTCCCTATTTAGTTTCCATGTCACCCTTTTGTTAGCAAATAAATATAAGGAAAGCTTTCATGCCAGAGACAGTATATGTATGCAACCATAAAGTGTTTATTTGGTTAGTTCATTAACCATCTGTAAGACAGTTCAGTTTTGGTCTGCATCCTTCTATAAAAGAGTTCAAGTTTTCAAGAAACCTCCAATACATACAGCAAAGTAAAATGACAGCACACATTTCAGACCAAAATACAAGACTTTGCCTTATGTTTTATAAAACCCGGTCAATTCAAACTACATTTAAAAAAAAAAAAAGGTAACAGACCTTTCAGTTATCCTTAATACAATATTTTGCCAGAGTTTGCACTGTGGCCACAAAGCCCGTAGTAGAGCACAATCTATGTGCTTTAAATTAAAACAAATACAAACACCCTTTTATGTACCCAACATTATACTGAACATGTAAACTTCAAAAGGACACCAATGAAAGAGAGAAAGAGAGGAGATCTTAAACTGCCCGTATGCAACATTTTCCACGAAAAGCAGCAGACAGGCGAGGCTTAAGGCATGTGAAATTATCCGAAAGCATTACAGAGTCACATAAAGTGGTCTGACAGTTGAAGGCTCCAATTTGGACACAGATATTATACGCTCTTCTACTAGTGAAGAAAGACTCAAATCTCTGGAGTGTGAATACGCTGGAGAGGGTAGGAAGAGTAGAGATGCCAGTGGTAGGTATTTAAAACCGAAACTTCTTCTCTTTAGCAATTCTCACAATGTGAAGATTTCAATGTGGTTACAGTACGGAATTTCTCACTCCCACTCTAAATTCTTGGACCAATTCGCTTATCCATTTGTTTTGCAACTTCGTTTTTTTAAAAATGAAAGGAAAGAAAGCATGTATATGTGGCTGAAGAGAGTCTTATCTTTACTCTGCAAAGTGGAAAGATGGTATCAGGCCATTTCCTCTGTGCTGTCAATCATGCAATTGACAGCCCTGAAGATTTATCGCCGTCTACATGTCCATAGCTTTGGCCATTGCTTGCCCAATGAATAAATAAATAAAAGCTCAACGGGATTTCTCAAGAGTTTCCCCCCTTTTTAAATTAACAACCACTATTAAACACTTGGAAAAGAAATACAAAGAGCACTGAGAGCACAACTTAACACATATTAATTATCATTTGTTTTATTGCAAGGCCCAGTTTTCACTCCTCCATCACAAAGTGCTATTCAAATTGCACTTCTTTTTTTCTTCAAATACAACCACAGAAGTTAGCATGCAGGGCAATCAAACAAGCTCCTTAACTGTTCCTAAAATCAAAATCTATGCAAACTAGGAAGAGATCTGGGATCCCTTAAAGCTAGAACACAGAAAAACAAGTCTACTGCACATCAAATATTGAATTTGTTCAAATGCCATAAATGGGGGACCACAGAGACCTGTTTCAAGAGACACTTAAAGTGCAAAGGATAAACAATAAATAGAAAAAGGAAACAACATTGCAGCTTTCTACCAACAGGTTTGATGAAATGTTTTTTTTTTACATGGTTTTTGTGTACAGATGTTTCCTAAGTCCAACACTAGGTATAATCTTGTGTACCTTTAATTTAAAAATGAAATCTTGGGTACCTTTAATTTAAAAATGAAAGACTGAAAAATTTGGGGGAAGCTTCAACCTGAATCTTAGGAAAGTCAAAATAGACAGGTTATACTTTCCACTTCAGGATTCGCTTCGAGTAACACAATTTCCTGCTGGCATGGTTAGGAGTTAACTTGGATTGATGCTTGGACAACATCTGTTTGATGTTATAAATGGGCTTAAAAGGATGGAGACGGATTGGTTTATTTCATTTATTTGATTTTGGAGGCTGCCGCTTCCACCTCAACATATAACACAAGTAGATAAAAATTAATCCGCTCCCCCACAATGACAAAACAGTACATATTGAGCCCTCTTAAGGTTAAAATATGACATCTGAACAAATCCGGTTGACCGAGTTTATAATGCAAAAGCGATTTTAGAGGTCTAGTTAGTACCACTTAGCATGTCCCATATGTTTTACAGAAGACTGTGAATATAAAGGTATTTTATTATTGGCAATCTACAGGTCTTAATATTGTGAACTCTCTAATGGCACTGCACAAACAATTTCAGGTAAATTTGCATGGTGTGTTTTAAAGTCACCTTTCGATCTGATTCCCATGTTAATCTTCTGATTATCTGGCTTCCAATTTCAGTAAACCTAGTGGAATTCACAAGCTCACGGAAACTGGGCACAAATCAACAGATGATATGTACAGTGTACATGGGATTTTTTTTTAACACTTAGTGCACTATTTCAGTTTCTGATTCCCATGTTATTAATGACTCTGGATATTTCATGTTAACCCTTAAGGTAACGATTAGAACAACATAGAGGAATAAGTCTTCTGAAATTCAGCAGTTCAACTGTAAAACTTCCAATGGGTGGGAAGTGTATTTTCCCGTGAAGTTGAGTCAGAGATCGAATGGTTAACGATTGTTTTCTTTTTTTAGATGGCTAGGCTATGAATCTCTCTTTCCCAATGGGAAAAGCATCTCACATTAGCTGTTCACTTTTGAGAGAAGGCTGATGCTATTAACTCTCCAGAACAGATGAGTAAAGGGCTTGACCCCAACAGACAGATATCAGGGCAAAATGTATAGTGTTGGAAAATAGTTGTGTTTTCCTTTTTTTTTTTTTTGCCCATTATACCTGCATGAGTCTAGCCAAAGAGCATTATTGTTTTTTTGAAAAACACCCATATAAAGTAAAAAAAAAAAAAACCCTCTGCGATTACACTGCTTACATCACGCTAATCGATATTCTGTGCTTCCTTTAGAAAGGCCCCTTGGAGAAAAGTATAAAAATTGTATGCTTCTTTAAATAAATGTGTGGTTCTATTAATAAAACACTGTGGCTATGTTGGAAGTATAAGAAACATCTCATTACACTTTCTGGCTTGGCTACACCTCAACAAGTCGATACAATGCTTAAAATCTAGCCCTGAATTCATTGTGTGTTTAATTAAAAACAACAACAGCAGCACAACTTTATCTGGAGCCTTCCTAAAGATGGCTGTGAACACAATTAAAGATCAGATGTGTTTGAGCCCCGTTAAAAGCAGAATAGCCATTACCTTGTTGGAAAACAGCATCCTTCCATTTATTTGGACAAATCACAGATGCGTACACATTACTCCAGATGCCTTTTTTTAATTTAAGAAAGAATTAAATGAATTTCACTGTTGCTAAGTTGGAAAAAACCAGTTAACATGACCAACAGCATGGAAAACTCACCCCAAAATGTTATGGGGCAAGCAAAACCAGAAATTTTTGCACGCAGAAAAAAGTAGCTAGTAGCTCCCCCCCCCCCCTTTTAAACCTTTTAGCTCATAATGGCCCTTCAAACTTGGCAACTCTTAAGACTTGTGGACTTCAGCTCCCAGAATTCAAGGCTGGCTGAGGAGTTCTGGGAATTGAAGTCTTAAAGTTGCCAAGTTTGGAGACCTCCGGCCTAAATAAATAAAAATTAAGTCCCTTTGAAGACTGGTTGTTTTGATCAGATGCTGGAGTTTGACAAGAGACAGCAAGAAATAAACGCAACGATGCAAGCACCACTGACTGCTTTCGTCTATGCATAGAGAGTTGGTCAATTAGCGCAAGGGGTCAAGAGAAGGTCCAGGGATTCTGCCCTCTCCCTTATGTAGACCCTTCCCCAAACTTCACCCTGTCTGGCCATGGTTGCATAGTTGTGGAGGCAAACACGAGTTTGCCAAGGAAGCTGCAAAAAGGCATCCATCAACTGACTCATTTCTTTGTTGCGGAAGAAATATTCTTGCAATCGTTTTGCCTGTAGCGGATTCTGATAAAAATGGGGGGAGGGCTATTGACTTGAAGTTGCCATAAAGCCTACTACTACACATACGCACACACCAGGGTAGAACTCAGAATTGAGCAATTAGGAATCTGAAAACGTGCTGATGAAAAGGAAGGGAAGAGGGAGGGAATGAGAGGTTGCCCAACAAACAAAAGGCAACCCCTTTTGATGGCCTTTCTGACAGCAGGCCAACTGGGAGCCCAGATCTAAAGGATAAATACAGGTAGTGCTCAACTGACTATTCACTTAATGACCATTCGAAGTTAGGAGTGTGCTGAAGAGAGTGGCTTATGGCTGGCCCTCACCGTCGCGTGATCAAAATTTGGGGCACTTGGCAACCAGCGTGTCCTGGGGGTGTGTGGACTGTGGAGGATGTCCCATGACTTCCATTTTACACCCTTTCTAGGAGGTGCGGGGGGGTGGGGTGGGGCTTCCGACAAGCAAAGTCAATGGGGGAAGCCAGATTTGTTTAACAACGACATGAATCACTTAACGACCATGGTCAGGGCATCTGGCATCAAGCAGAACAAAAGACGAAGTAATTATACTCAACGCAAAGTTTAGCTTTGCATTTATGCTGATTATTCCTCTTTAATCTGCATGCTATTTTTTTATCTTTTTTTTTGGCCACAGTTACCTATTCAAATTCAAGGGTAAAAAAACTTACGGGCCATTGATATTGTTTTCAACTACGGTTCAATCTATGTCCTCAGGCTTACACATAGTTACAACAACATTAGTAATATTACAAGTGGTAGACCGATACCTATTGTACTTTATAGCTTGCAAATATTTAAAAGCAAAACATTTTCTCAAGAGTGAATGTGAACCTTTAGTGAGAACATAAAAATAGAAGCTATGTTTTACATTTATAATCTATCAGTTTCAAATCTACTGATCGTGTAATGGAATGATTTTCTTTCTCTAAAAGGGTTATACATTAAAGACTGCAGGACAGGATCAGCATCCAACTGACCAGGGACAAATTAAAATAATAGCCAAATGTCAAATTTCTTGTTTTCCTACTTTCTTTACAAACTTTTTACTGTATTTCATTAGTTAGTAGGCAATCCCCTCCGACCTAATAGGCAGCAGGTGGCAATGACATTTTAAGGATTAAAAATAATTTCTAATACATTTAATTAATCTGATTATATTCAGCTCAATGAAGACATTTTTTATCTCCATTCACTTGGGGAACCCCCCTTTCTATTCAAGTCGTATTAGGCACTTGGGTGGTTTAGTTAATTCTAGCAGTTCAATACTTATTTTCTTTATCATACAGTAAGTGACTAGACTTAGAGCAAAAAACCCCCACCTAACCTCAAACAAATTTCAAACTTATTCCATAATAGCAGAACTTGGTAGCTCATAGATCCTTGATGGCGATGCTATGGCATGCGTGCTCAAAGTGGCATCCGAAGCCATGTCGCCCGGCACGCGTGGCCTTGCCTGTTTGTCTTCTGGGTTACTTGCGCGCATGTGCGTCTGACAACAATCAGCTGTCCTTCGCGTGCGTGGCAGTGCTAAAAAACAAAAACCCAGTGTGCACATGCACACCAGCCAGCTGATCGTCGGGCATGCATGCGCGTTAGAACCCAGAAGTTTGGCCCCGACGAGCGCACGGACGACGGTTCCGCGCAAACCTTTTGGCACTCGATGCAGAAAAGGTTTGCCATCACGGTCACGGACTGTTTCAATGAGCTGATATTATGAAGAACCCGGAGTCTAGGTGGTGCCTTAGAAATAAACCATGAATGATGGCTACTAAAATGCATCCTTCAGGAAAAACAAAGAGAAAGACAGCAACGTGAGGTTGGCTCTGTCCATTTCACATTCAGAATACAGTACGTATGTTCCTGACCTTAAATGAGAACAGAATTCGAATACATTCATATTTTAAAGCAGAATGACAGAACAAACTAAAGGAGGCCAACAGATGTGCTTTGAAAGCTATCCTTCCACAGCTAAGGGAGGTGGGCAGTGTTGCAAGTCTATACAAAGAGTGCTGCAGAAACATTGGAAAAATGCAGTTTTAGCCGTAAACCTTTGAAAGTGGTGAAAATGGAGAAAGGGAAGCTAGTAAAAGATACAAGCGGGTTATAACATATAGTAGCAACTCCATCTGATCTCCGACTCTGGTGTCCTTAGACACACCCAGTATCTCAGACTGAGACTCAACCATCTATTCATCGAATAAAATAGAATAATACAACAAGCAATGCATATTGGCAGTTGGCCATTCTGGGCTGCCGTTCTCTGCCACCCTTTCTAACAGGAACTACACACGGTTCCTAAGAACCAAGAATTACTTGCAATGATTGCAACAATCACTCATGGCATGTATGGTTGTCCTGCCCTGAGCAGAGGCAATTCTGAGAGCAGGCGCGGACGCCATCTTTCCTAAGCCTTATGCCGTTTGACTTGCCCTAAGAGCCCTCTTGAAATAAAAAGGGACAGTTTAAACTCATTATTCATTTCCAAGGATGGCGTTGTTGACAACCCAAGGGACAGGACTGCCCAGGTAGTGTGGTCGTCCCAAGGCAATTTTAGACTCGGAATTAAGACAAAGGAGAAGAGCGTGCGCAGCTATCGTTTAAACCAGTGGTTCCCAAACTTGGCAACTTTAAGATTTGTGGACTTCAACTCCCAGAATTCTCCAGCCAGCTCTGCTCTGCTGGCTGGAGAATTCTGGGAGTTGAAGTCCACAAGTCTTAAAGTTGCCAAGTTTGGGAACCATTGGTTTAAACAGCTTTGCAGTATCCCTTCCATATTCCAATATCCCTGCACTTTGATGAGTTAGCAGCACCTGTGTTGAAAAAGAACCACAAATAAATAAATAAAAATGGCACTCGCTGCAAGTTTTTATTACTGGAATGCGTGACAAACACCAGCACTGTGATTGTGAAAACTATTGAGGTAACTGTGGAAGAGAGTAAGATGCATTAAATGAACAAATCTTCGCGTTTGAAGCTAGGGATGCGGTTTTAATCGTTCAGAGCGCAAACACAATCAGGACAGCGAGGCGCTTTCCGCCACTACGAATGCTCGTTTTTAAAAAAAAACAAAATTAATGTTTGACTATCGTAAACCGGACATTGAGAGCCAGGTTCAAAATGCCTCATTAATGTTTCAAAACTTTGAAAAACAGTTTGCCAAAGGTGGACAAACAGTTGCCATTGGGGTTGCCAAATATACGAATGGCAATACACCCGGAAATAAAATATAAACAGCTGCTCTCCAAGCTACTAGTGGTAGCCTAGGCCTAGCATTACAGTACTTGCAAAAGTAAGTGTAAGTGTGTGTGTATGTGTGTGTGTGAGTGTGTACACACACAGAAGAAGAAAAAAACCCACAGGATTTTCAAAGGGTAAAACTAAACTCAGCAAACAATTTATAAACTTGTATTGAGGAGAAAACTTTCCTGTCTGCTTTTCTCTAATTACTTCTCCCCCAGCAGAAATGCAGATACAGAACTGATTTGGGGAGGGGAGGGGGGGGGGAGATCTCTTCCTTTTAAATCATCATGAGAAATCTGCTAGGTAAAAGTGAGGCAGCAGCAACCTGTTTTCGAGACGCAGATTGACTGATATCTAATTTGGCTGCAAGACCACAAGTCAGACTGATGGGAAACCCACTGAATCATGGCACAACTTTTCTCTATGAATGGCAGTGTTGGCCAAAGCCAGTAAATGAATCAGGCTAACCGAATATATTTGTCTGACAGAATTTTCTCTATGGAAAGAGTTTTAGCTCCTCGAAAAGCACCAATTTAATTTGTTTTGGGATGCCATTTATCATTTATACGACTATCAGTCGCATTTTAACTTTTTCCCAACCAGCCCTCTGTAGCCATTAATGCAGTGCTATTATTATTTTTCTGCAGCTTAAGCAGTGTAAATTACCTCCCATGCAAAAACTCCAAAGCTGGCTTCTAAGAGAAAAAGAAATGGAAACACTCTGCAATGGCAGATCTCCTTACTGTACTTGTTTGGTTAGCGAGGAAATTGCATTTAATATTTTGAAACGAAATTAACTCCCAAGGTCTTTGAATTTTCAAGGAAAGCAAGAAAAGATCCTTCCTAATGTCATTCGGTACGGAATCTTGTTTTATAGGTACACCCGGGTAACAATCCCTTGCAAGAATTAGGAGAGAGTTTGCATGAGAAAAGAGAAGAGAGCTTTGAGTCAAAGGAATAATAATATAAAGCTAGCTTCTCCATCTGCTCTTGCTGAGAGCTTCCAATGGATGGGAGACAATTAAAAATTATTAAACTTAAAAATGGCAGATTTGAAAACACAGCATTTCCCATCCCAAAAAGAGAAACTGCCAATAAAAAGGAGAAACCGAATACTGTCTGGGTGAGCACCAACATTTAGCTCACTTCTGCAAACTGAGCAGGTGGCACAAATGCTTCTCCTTTTCTTGTTCCTTTTATGCTTTCCAATCCATTGTTCTTATTTTGCTCCCATCGGAATGGAATCATACTGGAGGGAATCCCAAGGAAAGACAATTAATGAAGATCCCAACTGGATGATTCTCTATGTTTTGGATATTAGAAGATCAAGAGATAAAAGAGAATATTTGTGTAGCTCAGGGTGGGAAGGAAGGGTCCTTGGTGCTCTCTGAGCTTGGCTGTTTTGTTGCAGACACTCCATGGCCCAACTAAGTAATGTCATCAATGCTAGTAGGGAGTGGTGGTCCCTCTCAAGGTATATTCTGGTGGCTTACCCTGTCAAGTGTTGGTGAGGGCGATCTCAGAAGTTCTTTGGTTGGATTGCTTACTGTTGATTTATCTGGCAAGTTCCTTGATTGGGGTATTGTTTACTTCCATTGTTTAAATCAAGAGAGCCAGAAGAAACTCAAGGGAAACCTTGAAGAGTGTCCTTTGCCTTAAATTGCCAGGTAAAGTGGCTGGGGATTGTAAGGAGGGAAAATAGCTGACTACTAAGAAAAGGACCCTTATTCCACTAAGACAGAGTGACTTGAGGATAGGGGAGTCCAACCTTGGCAACTTTAAGACTCGTGGACTTCAACTCCCAGAATTTCCAGCATGAGCCTTAAAGTTGCCAAAACTGGACTCCCCTGCTGTAGAAGAAGGTGGAGGAGTGCTCCAAGGAGCAGCTTCTCAAACTTTCCAAAATACTTCTGACGTCGGAAAAAAGCAAAATTTGAGGAACAATATTCGCGGCCACAGTGAGCTAAATGTCTATCTTTTATCTAATGTGTTGACTTTTTGAAGGAAGAAGAAGATCCAGCTAACACACGGAGAACATGGTAAGAATGCACGTCTGATGTGAAAGCAAGCCCTCCACAATTGGATTGTTGTAGGTCTGTTAGTAGACCTACGAAGGGATGCATAGCAGATCTTTTCTCGCAAGAGAACCAAAACTTTAAAATGTGCTTAGGATTCGATTTTTAACCCCAGATGTTATAGTCTTAGTGTTGTATACCGATGACAGCCCTCCTGTCAAAATATGGGCTTTCTAAGAGAAAGGCCCACAATCTGGAGGTCTACATTCCTCCTCCAGAACGTGGAGGAATGGGGACTTTCACATTATGGAACCACAAGTGCTGAAACCCCAACCTTCGAGGGCACGAAGGATGATGGGAGCGGTAGTTCAGAAACATCTGGCAGCCCTGAGATGTGCTCTGAGAACATCCACAGAAATTACACTGGTTCGCATTACTGTAAACATCTGGCCAAATAATCTGCATTGCTGGGCACACACGTACAACGGAAAACAATGCCATTACGGGGAACAGCGCCATTTCCAGAATCTGCAGTGCAAGAACATGGGAGTATTTCAATGGTGTGACCCCCCCCCCCCTTTTTTTTGCTTTTAGTTTATAGAGCTTCATTAACAAGATAACAAAATAACGCTTAAGTAGAAAGGTAAACAGTAGTGTGACTAACAAATTATCTGTAGTCTAATTAAATATTAATATTTATGATCAAAAAATAAAACGTATAAAACGGAAAATAAAAATAAAACCTTCACTGTAGTAGTATTAACAACATTCAGCACAAGTTTCTGAGAAAGAGGTAATTTTTACGCCACCAACGTTGGATCCCCATATAATTCTCCAGACAGTGTCTGAAATGTATTAATAATTTCACCGCCCCTCTCCCACTTTACAAGATTAAAAAAAAATAGTTATCTTCTGCACCTTTCATCCCTAATACAGCCGTTTAGGAATATATATTTCTACTCCTGGAACGTTGCAGCATTGTTTATGCATCAGGTTTATCTTGTATTATCTTATATTTATCTTAAATTATTAAGATATCTTGTATCACACCTCCTTGTATTATCGCTCTTCCGCTCCCCCCCCACTCCCACCCTAAATATGGGCTACCTGCCCCATTCATAATAAAGTATGGCACTTCTGAAATTCATCCTCACCCAACTCATTAATTGAGATCCGCTCCTGAAGTCCACAACAGCTTCAAGGAGAACCACAAATAATAAAGATCTACAGTATAATAATAATATTTAGTTCCCTTTTTTTAACGGCACAACGCTGGGCTTGGTTTTAGAGATTAAGTCCATTGCACTAAAAAAAAAATCCTAGGAATTAAAAAAGTGTGAACGATGGCTTTACGTGTCATTCTGTCCTTCCGGGGCAAAGAATTGCAAAGAAAACGGTGAAAATAAAAGTCCACCTGCCCGTTTTCTCCTCCTCCCAGTGGATCTTACAAAAAAAAAGTCTCTTTTGGCATCACACAGAGAGAGAGAGAGAGATCGATTTTCATTCAGTAGATCTCCTGCCAGCTGGGCTTCCTTAGATCAGCCCAACATTGTAACTCGTAACCATTCCCCCCTCGGTGAAAACACATCCTGCAGATGCGGCCCCATTTTCCGCAGGTTTTATTTTTACACTACTGTTCTTCGTTGGACGCCCAGGGACAGCCGCAGCCGCAGGGCTGAGCACGTGTAAGTAACGTGACCTCTTCCATTTTTCTACCGTGAGTTGCTCCAGAGACAGGCTGAGGCTTAAGCGTTTCGAGCAACGAAAGAAAAGTTAGAACGGTTATCATACCAAAGCCGAGTATACGGTTTAAACGTCTGCTTGCAGGACGTTGGCTTCTCCATTTTATATAAAGCGATTATTAGTACAACGGGCGTTCCCGGGCTCGCCTCTTCCCGGCCGCTGCGTTGAAGGACGGTCAAGGAGAAGGGACGCGGGCGCGGACGGAGAGGAGCAGCCCCTGCTGGAGTTGGAGGCGGAAGAGTTTGCAGTTGGCGATGCGCAAAGCGGCACATCCAGTGTGGCGAAGGTAGGATGGGAAGAGAGGTTTCGTCGGGTGCCATGTTCCTGTGCTTCTTCGGAATTCCCGAACGTAATCGTAACTGGTACCTATCGGACAGCAGGGTTAATTTTGGGAAGTTGGAGGAGCAGCTTTGAAAACGATAAAGCCAAACTGAACTCAACAGCAAGGCATGCAGTAAAAGAAGCATTCGTCATCTTTTAGAAAAGGAAGCCATAGATGTGGATAAAAATGAACAACTAATTCCCTCAGCGCTGTCTTAGGCCTAAAAATAGTTACTGGTGTACGTCGGCTGTATTGCTATTGTCCTTTCTAATCTTTGTTCTCACCTTTCCTAATACCTTCTCCTGCTGGTATCTATGATTTTTCACTTCAGTTCCGTTTATTACAGTCATAGACCATAAAAAAAAAAAAAAAAAAAAAACCCACTCAGTAAATATACAATTAAAAATGCTAGTATAAAGTAATAAATAACAACTAAAATCTATGATAAAACCCAGACTGTCAATTATACCTGGTCTAACTATACTAAAATTACAATCCATAAAACTGTGTGTCCCGTTGTCAGTTTAATACTAAATGGGGGAAGGAATAAGGAGCACAAAGGGTTTGCCACATTTGGTGTATAAAATAACTATGATGGATTAGATACGTGTTTCTGATGAATTCCCAGCGCAGAATCTAGCCACCTTATCACTTGTTTTGGCATCTTATGATTAATGATTATAACTATGATCTACGACCTATCACTTTGTGGTTTGTATGTACACAGAGAGACAAATTCCTTGTGTGTCCAATCACACTTGGCCAATAAAGAATTCTATTTATACATTTGTAAGGGTTTTTTTTAAAAAAATAAAACAAACATTTTATTTGCCATAATACTGATGCGCTAGAAATAAGTAATGATAAGGAGTGTGACATTTAAAAAGAAGAGCAGTTAAGAACCAAATAGACTGTTAAGATGCTAGCGAGAATCTTATACGCATGAAGAGGGAAAGAGACACTAAAACCCACAAGTGGAAGAGCGGATGGGGGTTAATGGAGATGGCAAGATGGTTTCAATTAAAGAGAAGAATTTATTTAGTTTTGTTTCTACTTGGAAGCCACTTTGAAACTTTGATTTTAGATTTTGCTAATTTGAATGATTTTGATATTGTCGGAATGGCTTGAAATGTTGTCAAAGCAAACGATTGAGGTTGTAGTTGTGTGTGTGTGTGTACTTTACTGCAACTAAAAACATCACACGTTGGTATTTGCCTTCCTTTGCACTTCTTTCTCTCAGTTCTCTTTTTGTGTTTTTTCGTATTTTTGTTTTATAATGAAACTTAATTTTAAAAAATGCAAGTCAAAAAAAAAAGCTACCCAGTGAATTATTCACAAGTGTGAATAGTTCACACCTCAAGAATATTAACAGTACAGGGTCTCCTGCTTGAGCAGAGGGCTGGACTAGAAGACCTCCAAGGTCCCTTCTGTTATTCTGCTAATTACGTATCGGCTTAAACAGTTTAAGTTTATTGTAAAAGTTTAGAGAATAATTAAGGAATAGGAAGTGAACTGCTTTGTCTCTTGACAAGGGGCTGGTTTTGAGGCATCTGAATATAGTTTTTTTGGGAAGATGCCAGATGCATAGTCAGTAATGGAAGACTATGAGGCGCTGTTTGATGACATAATTCCTAATGATCCTGTTTATGAAGATAAAGAGAAACTCACGCTGCATAATTCAGTAGAGGCAGCATGGACTCCGGGAAAAGTTTTTAAGCGACTGTTAGCAATCTGTGCCAACCTGATGAAGAATGCCAGAAACCCATCACCCACTGGCAGAAATATCTGCTCTGAGAATGCAAATCGGTATGGACCATCAATTATAATGAACATTTTTTAAAAAAATGCCAGTCCAATGGCATGTCCGACTTCTATAATTGATACAAATGAACTTGTGGTGGGCTTCCACTGGTTGTCTCCTTCCCCAATGATGCTCAAGGAAAGAATTTGCTTGGTTTCTAAAACTCTCATGGTTTCTTTCTCCACAAAGAATTTTTTTAGTGGTTTGGTTTAGTTTTTTGATAACCCAAATCATCTTGCTTTCCACCAGATTAAGCATTTCTGGTGTTTTACCAGAAAAGGCAGTTAGGATCAAATATTAGGATGGAAATATTTTAAACATTTCTTCACTCCCTTCTCTGCTTTAACTTTACCAAAAGGTAAATTTACACACTTTCTGCCATTAGAGTCCCTTGGACTGCAAGGTGACCAAACCGGTCAGTCCTAGAGGAGATCAACCTTGACTGCTCCATAGAAGGCCAGATCCTGAAGAGGAAACTCAAGTGAGAAGGAAGGACTGCCTGGAGAAGAGCCTAATGCTGGGAAAGATTGTGGGCAAAAGAAGAAGGGGACGACAGAGAATGAGGTGGCTGGATGGAGTCATTGAAGCAGTTGAGCTTAAATGGACTCCAGAGGATGGTAGAGGACAGGAAGGCCTGGAGGAATGTTGTCCATGGGGTCACGATGGGTTGGATATGACTTCGCAACTAATAACAACAAATTTACATCCAATGCTAAGTGTGTGTGTGTGTTTTATAGAAGACAGGGATGGCTGAATGAACCATAGTGGCCTGACTGTCATATCATATAAACATAACCGGTGTGTTACCATGCTGCACTAAGCCAAAAACAGGTGAATGAAATTGTGGCTTACAGTAATGCGTCAAATAAAAACATATTAACTGGGTTGTTAAGGGGGTCAGTGTAGCTTTCTAAAAAACATGTAAACAGAGTAGTTGGAGGAGTAATGACATTCTTGTGACTCAGGATATGTTTGTAGCTTGATTGCAGAAGAGAAACTTACATTTTTAAACACGAAAATAATTGTTTCTCACATATCCAGCAGAGTTACTTAACTCAAGACGCAAAAGCTCCTGAAAACCCTCCCTCACGTTTTAATTCTGAATTTTAAACATGTTATACCTGTTCTAATCTGCCTTGTATTATCATAGGTATACTGTTTTTATGTCTAATTTGCAGCTGCTCTCGGAGGGAGATGGGCAGTTTCTAAACATGGTAATAAATAAAAAAAACTAGATGACCCTTGAAAAGTTTGACAAGCCTCTCTTGTAGCAATGCAATGTTTGATTAGGAAAAAAAAACAATCACGTTACCGGTTTAGCCACTCACCTGTATCCAGATCCCCAATCACATATATGCTGGCCCCAATGGGCACGGCTCCATACACAAATGAGGAACTGGCTGGGATGCATAAATTCTGATCACTCAGATAGATCCACCTGGATAGAGAGGCAACATTTTAAGAGGTGAAAATACGTTCATTCATTAGCAGTGTTTAAAGAAAGATCTAAAGAGGGCTGTGAAAATATCTACAGACCCCTCACATCCTGGACATAAATTGTTTCAACTACTACCCTCAAAATGACGCTATAGAGCACTGTACACCAAGACAATTAGACATAAGAACAGGGGTTTTTTTCCCTGAACGCCATCACTCTGCTAAACAAATAATTCCCTCACCACTGTCCAATTGTTCACTAAGGCTGCATTGCTATTACTATTAGTCTTCTCATCACTCCTATCACACATCTCCTCCCACTAATAACTGCAGGACTATAACTTGGTTGCTTGTATCCTTACGGTTTATATTGATATTGATTCCTGATTGCTTATTTGTACTCTATCATTAAATGCTGTAGCTTATCTTAACGAATGTATCTTTTTTATGTACACTGAGAGCATATGCACCAAAGACAAATTCCTTGTGTGTCCAATCACTCTTGGCCAATAAATAATTCTATGCTATGCTACGCTATTCCTATTCTATGCTATTCTATCCCTATTCTATTCCTATGCTATTCTATTCCTTGCTATGCTATGCTATTCCTATTCTATTCTAAAAAGAAATTCACAAATGGCTCACACAGCACACTAAAATCCTTCGAAGGGTTTTTAAACTGATGCTATGCTTCTCACTGAAGTGACTTATCCCATGGACAAGTTGTCAAAATGTTCTCAAGTGTTCTCAAATATTCTCAAAATTCAATATCCTCAAAACCCCTGGGTGGCAAGCAAGTCATTTCACGTTGCAGAAACAGGTACGGCATGGCTTTTATAGAATTTACAGCCAAAAGCACAGAAATAGACTAGACGCTTCCTGTTTTGGTCAATGCTGCACTTAAGGTTTTATTTGATAGCTGCCAACATTCATAGAGTGAATCAGTGACAGAATTCTGTACACAGAGGGTTTGCCACTCAACTTCCTGTACTCCTGATCGAAGTGATTTCAGGAAGCACCTCTGGAAAATATTTCTAGCCTGAATCTCAAAAGAATCGCCGTCAGTACAATAAACAGGGCTAGGCAGCAGCATGAAGGCAGTTTAATACAAGAATGCTTTGCTATTTGTGTTCATGACTTTCTTCGTTGTTATTATTTTCTTACAACTACAGGCTTACGACCACATTCGAGTCCAAAATTAACCTTGCTAAGCGAAGCAGTTAAGTGAGTTTTTGTTCCATTTTATGATCCCTTTTGGGCACGGTGGTTAAGTGAATCATGCGTTTATTAATCACCAAGCGTTGCAATTAACTAAGATAACATCGCTAAGTGTTGTATCTTATGATTCTTGATTAATGTATTTGTCGCCAATAGCAATAGCACTTGGACTTAGATACCGCTTTACAGTGCTTTTACAGCCCTCTCTAAGCAGTTTACAGAGCCAGCCTATTTGCCCCCAACAATCTGGGTCCTCATTTTACCCACCTCGGAGGGATGGAAGGCTGAGTCAATGTTGAGCCTGGTGAGATTTCAATTGCCAAATCGCAGGCAGCCGGCAGAAGTAGCCTGCAGTACTGCACTCTAACCACTGCGTTACGGTGACTCACAGGGTGATCATGTGACCCCAGGACAATGCAACCGTCCTAAACACATGCTAGTTGCCAAGCATCTAAATTTTGATCTTCCAAATTTTAACTCTGAACGGTCGCTAAAACAAATGGTTGTAAGTTGAGGACTACCTGTATGTACAGAGCCTGGCCACAATTCTTTTGAATGCTCACCCAAAGGCCAGCCCAAGCACAGGATGGGCCTTACCATACCTCCGGCCGAGAATTTGGATCGGTATCAGAGGATTGCAAATTGTTAGGGTACCAATTGCGACGGGATCCAGAACCCACCACTGGTATAGTCCTGGTGCAGAGTTTAAGGAGTTACACATCCCCCCTCCCCAAAACAAGTTTGGCATTCAACTACTGTACAGTGAAGCACAAGAATCACAAAACAAATAGTTGACTGCAGAAATCAATTCCTTCTAGTAGCCATTTCCTGAAACCCTTCACGGCCTTTTTATAGTACACTAGCACCCTCTTCTGGTAAACAGCAGTATAAGACATATTGCATTGCGAAGACACGTAGTCCTTGAGTTATGACCACAACTGAGCCCAAAACTTCTGTTGTTATGTGGGACATTTATGAAGTTGAGTTTTGCCGCATTTTGCAATCTTTCTAGCCAGGGTTGTTAAGTGAATCACTGCTACGTTAAGTTAGTAACACGGTTGTTAAGTGACTGGCTTCCCCATTGACTTTGCCCGTCAGAAGGTCGCAAAAGGTGACCCTGGGACACTGCAACTGTCATAACTATGAGTCGGTTGCTCATCTGACCATGGAGTTGCTGCAACGGTTGTTAAGTGGGAAAAAGGGGTCATGAATCACTTTTTTCCAAGCGTCACTGTTGACTCCGAAGGGTCGCTACATGAACTGTTGTAAGTCGAGGACTACCTGTACTTTAATGACCACGGACCTTGCGTCCTCCAGACAATTAGGGATACCTTTCAAAGCGGCGATGAGCTTCCAAAGGTTGCAGCAGTTTTCATGCTCTGTCTACAGCCACATATTCCTCAGCATTCTGCCCTTCATGCTGTAGGATTAATTTTAATCTCTCTTCGATAGTCTGTCTGTCTGTCTATCATCTATCTATCTATCTATCTATCTATCTATCTATCTATCTATCTATCTATCTATCTATCTATCATCTATCTATCTATCTATCATCTATTCTTAGATAGATACTAGGTAGGTAGGTAGATATATTCTAAACTTTCAAAGAATAGACGATAGTTATAGACAGACAGATTATCTATCTATCTATCTATCTATCTATCTATCTATCTATCTATCTATCTATCTATTTATCTATCTATCTATCATCTATCATCTATCTATCCACTCATCTCCATCTCTCTATTTATCTCCACGTTACTTTTCTTTTACATTCCATTTTAATTAACTCTGATTTCTGTATTCTACATGCTGGTCTACAACCGAATAAAGATTTGATTGATTGCTGTTCTGGGAAGCTACTGAATGTTTTGCCCAACCCTATAAAAGCAAGCATTGGAAACCACGCAATGTATAAATCATTGTCGATTTAGACCAAAAATCAAGCTGGCCAGTCTATATGAATGATCCTACCCACTTTCTTTCTATGACGGCAGGCTGCACTCAAGTGTACGAATGCCGCAAGATGCATTTCCTTTGAAGGGAAATAGCTTTAGCAATGATTTGCTTCCCCTGCCAAAGGTCCAGCTTTCAAGCCAAGTGAAAATACACCAAGTGACAAGACTGAGAAGGATTATCTGCAGAGATAATCAATCAAAGGCAACTTTTATTGGCTAGAGGGAGAGTAACTGAGAATTCCCCAAGTGCAGTTCTTATAAATGCTCTTCAAGTGAAGTTGCCAAGGGCCAAACAAGGCAACAGCCGGCCGTTTACAGAGTGGATGAGACTCCATTCTAGAGCAAAGAGTTTACCTTTTGAATTCATCGTGGTAGAATTCCGATTTGCACGTCACCATCTCACTGGTTTGATTGTCATCACGGCTCCTCACGCCACCAAAGACATAGAGCTCTGAAGCCACGCCACACGCCACGGCCCCAAACCTGAAAAAGCAGGGGAAGATGCAACACGTAAGCATGGGCATGAACTCAGCACGTGTTGTGGGGGCCCCAGCAGCCGGCAGAGCTGGCAGAAAATTCAGACAGTGAGGAGGTTGGGGAGGAAAATGGGCCAGTCCTGGAGTCTGGGGAAGGCTCTGATGAGGGCTCTGTGTTGGAGGCAGAGAGGAGGCCAGGGCTGGATGCCAGTTATCAGCTGCCTTCAGAATCAGACATGAGTGAGGCAAGCGAACAGCTGGAGCCTGTTCCCAGTGTGCGCATGCGCAGAGTTGCCAGACGAAGGGAACAGTTAAAGAACAGGAGCCGACTTGGGAGTGAGGCCACAGGTGGACCATGAATGGCCCCTCCCAGAGGAAATAAAAGAGGAGTGAAAAGGGAGTGGAGTTTGTAGGAGACAATTAGTTTGCTTAATTGGTTCTTGACTCTTGACTTCTTGCCAAGTTTTGCAGATATTGGCCTGGCAGGTCTCCAAACCAGATAAGGTCTGTGCCCGTCAATCCTCCCTTAAAAAACTTTGCTGGATGTGAATGAGAAGAATTAATAAATCACCTGCGTACCAAGTTTGGTTGAAATTACTCAAGGCGTTCCAGCGTTATGCTGGAACATACACACACACACAGACTTTGCCGGATGTGAATGAGCAGAATTCACAATAAATTCATAAAAGGTTTTTTTGTCGGGACAAGGAGTGAGCTTCACAATCTTGAGAAGCCTTGGTCAGAACAGCGAGCATGTTACTAACCCCTTCTCATGTTGTCGCAGCAATTTTCACCCAACCTCATCCAGGCTTGGGTAGGAATGTTTCCTTAGCGTAAGCTGCAACCTTACTATTCCTCCCTCTTATTCCCCTGCACAACTCAGGCGCAGTCTAAAGGATAAGACTCATTTGCTTATGGGGATGACAGCTCAGCATTTGTCTTACTTTATTTGCTACATTTTTACGGCTGACCATCTCACAAACAAAGGACTTTAGTCTAAGGCAGGGTTGTCCAAACTTGGGAACTTTTAAGACTTGTGGACTTCAACTCCCAGAATTCCCCAGCCAGCTGGCTGGACAATTTTGGGAGCTGAAGTCCACAAGTCTTAAAGTTCCCAAGTTTGGACACCCCTGATCTAAGGAATCTCACTAAACTGGCTACCCATTCTTCTTTATGTCTGTAATAAGGTTTCTGGCCAGGGCTTCATTAATACACTGTCACAATGGCATGGAAGTCAATTTCCATTAGAGGCAGAACACTTTAATCATGCTCATCGGCAGCCCTCAAGCACAGTAAAAAAGATGCTTGCCCATCCTACTTCACACAAAACAGGAACTTATATTTAATGTATGCAAATAGCAAACAAATTCATTCTGTTCTCTAACACAGAACAGGTAAGGAAAATCATTCTGTAATTAGAGTGAGTCTCAAATTGGTGTAGTGGGGACCACGCTAGAAACCGGGGAACTGTTGAGTTCTAGTCCTTTCTTGGGCCCAAAGCAAGCAGGGATGGCTTTTGGCCCAGTATTAGCACTTAAGACTTATATACCGCTTCACAGTGCTTTTACAGCCCTCTCTGAGTGGTTTACATAGTCAGCCTCTTGCCCCCAACAATCTGGGTCCTCATTTTACTGACATCGGAAGGATGGAAGGCTGAATCAACTTTGAGCCTGGTGAGATTTGATCTGCCAAACTGCAGGCGGCCGGCAGTCAGCAGAAGTAGCCTGCAGTACTGCACTCTAACCACTGCGCCACTGTGGCTCCTCTAAATAAATCTTAATAACTTACTCACCTCCTCTCTTTCAGTGGGCAGATGGCCGTCCACTGCTGAGTCCTCGGGTCGTAACATTCCACAGACTCAAAGAGCTTTCCATAGGAACCACCGCCCATTGCGTAGATCTTCTTCTTCATAGCTGCATAGCAACCGATCTTAAAAATAAAAAAATGCACAAGGTCCGTTACACAGAGCAGGGCGGGGAGTCAATTCGCTGCACTGTCCTGACGAAAGGCAGCAACACAACAGTAACACAAATGATAAAACTCCTAAAAGTGAAAGGGGAAGTCCCCTCGCGCATTAATCGACAGATGGTTTAAAAAGGATCCCACTCCTGATACAATTCAGAACAAAAGCAGAAGAGTTCACAAGATTTGAGTGCTTTAAATACATAAATATGTGTATTACTATTATAACTATATAAATCTGTAAAATACAACAAATATGATTCTTAATATTTTATTTGTAGCAAAAGAAGTGACTTTTAGAATATGGTGATTGGCATAAAAATAACATATTGAAATACTGAATAATCAAATAATGTTATAACTCAACAAAAACGTGTACTATTATCAAAACTATATAAGCTTGCCTATTGTAGTAAATATGAAGAATGTTGTTTTATTTGTACTAAAATGTAAGACACTCAGGTGCCATACTGTTCACAGATTGATATATTTGTAAAAATAATAAAAAAACTTAGGGAAAAAAGATTGAGTGCTTTAAAATCTGGACTGCTATTTGGAACACAGGAAGGTGCCAATAACTCCAACAGGATGGCCCTTCTGAGATTCAACTTTTATCTACCTGCGTTTAAGGGTTATCTTTTTTTATTCCCTGGAAAGAGGTTAAATCAGTTCTATCAGCTCTAGTGCACTTTGTTCTTATTTTCTGAAGGCAATGTGTCCCTTAACACTTGCGTCTTGCATTATACTAGATTCCCAAAATATTTACCTTCTCATACGATGAAAAGAAGAAAGTGATGGTGGAGGTGGAGGAGGAGAAGGGGAGGAGGTGGGGGGGGAGGAGAGGGAGGAGGTGGTGGTGGAAGAGGAGGAGAGGAGAAGAGGAAGTGGTGGTAATGGTGGAGGAGGAGATGAAAGAGGAGGAGAGGAGGGGGAGGAAGTGGGGGAGGGGGGAGGAGGAAGAGGAAAGGGAATTGCAAAACAAATTCTGTTGTGATCAACATAAAGAATGCAACCATGCTAAATTACAACCAGAATTTTATTCCTTGTATAAAAACCTTTTAATATTTTAAATAGTCTCAATCTTTGGATTGATTGTATCTGACTCTGAGGCCTCCTTGAAGCCACATTGGCAGAATACAGGGGGGAAAATAGGTGCCATAAACCAATTGTCAAACCTGCAGGAGAGGCAGAAGTAGTATTTCTGCTTTAGATACATGAAAGCAACAGACAGGTGTTGCTTTGATAAAAGAAATAAGCAGGTGCTTCCTCCTAAAGGTAGAATTTCCCTAAACTGTTCAAACGCCGTATCTTGAAACAACCAGACAATTAAAAAGGGCTCTTTCCTATTATTTCTTTTTTTCTCTCTCCCACGTGGTTTTATTAAGAGTCATACAGGATGATCGAGACCAGGGCTGCATATTTGAAGAGATGGTAACAATCTGTGGAGCCCATCACTGTCCTTTTAGTGGCTTTTTAAAAGCAGTTGGGAAGTTGAGCAACTGGATTTTTTTTTTCCGTTTTCATTTTGATTTGAAATGTTTCTGCTGCGTATACAAGTATACTTCCTCGGTTCACTCTTGACTGAAGCAGAGACTCGGATAAGCAGCAAAATGTTTCAAACCAAAAGAAAAAAGAAGCCCAGTTGCCATGACTCAACTTCCAGACAAGTCAACTTGGATGACTGTCTTCATCCAAGTACTTTTTTAAAAGTACTTCTGAGAAGCACCTGAATCCTGTTTTGAGGCTGAAAAACAACACTACGTGAACAAAATGAACTTCTTCCTCTTATTTATTTTTTTTAAACTGGCTGGAACAAGGTCTTCCTTTTGAAGCTTCTACTAGCTTTTCAAAAGACATTATAAAACCTCACATGGCTATTTAGATGGTAGGACCAGATTTGAATTGAACAAGGTAAATGTTCCCCTCGCACATATGTGCTAGTTGTTTCCAAATCTAGGGGGCGGGAGGGGGTGCTCATCTCTGTTTCAAAGCTGAAGAGCCAGTGCTGTCTGAAGACATTTCCATGGTCATGTGGTCGGCATGACTGAACATCGAAGGTGCACGGAACATGGAAGCTGGGACAAGTAACGGGAGCTCACTCCGTTACATGGCACTAGGGATTCGAACTGCCAAACTTTCTGATCAAGAAGTTCAGTGTATTAGCCACTGAGCCACTGCGTCCATCAATGGAACAAACATTGATATTATTTGGCATGAATTGCTCAGAAAGTCCATCTGCTGAAGACCAGAAGATCTGACCCCCATCTCTACTTCACTTTTTTCAGCAGGAAAACCAACAACTGAAACATCCTTTTACAATATTAATACATGGTGTAAAGCCTATTGGAAGCTACAGCAGCTATATCAACAAACCACTCTTGCAACCTGGCCAAGAAAACTGCAGGGACCAGTCCAGGCAGTTGCCAAGAATCAATACTGACTTGATTCACAGAGACATATAACCAGCTAGCTAGCTGAAAGCATTGCTAAGAAAAGTTACTAGTTATTCCGAGTCCATTACATGATGCCAATATGCCCAATCCTACAGTATCAAGTCAGGGAAAGATCTGGGGTATTTCTGAGACAAGTGAATCAGAATTGCCATATCAAGAATTGAGAATCTGAAAGAAAAAATGATTAATAAATATTCTGATGGTTATATGATTGATATCATAATGGAAGACTGTATACTTTTCAATAATGATTGAACACATATATCACATATATGTATATATGTATATTCATGATGATGATGATGATGATGATGATGATACTATTTATATTTTAAAAATCTGGACACCTAGAAAACACACTGTTCAATATAGAATTGGATGGATATATAATTGATACCATAATGGAAGATTGTATACTTTTCAATAACAATGGATAGTATGTTTATAACATTTATATTTTAACACTTTGGACATCTAGAAAACTCACTTTCGATATAGAAACGGAAATGGAATTTGTGATATAGCAATAAAGATATTATTTTTTTAAAAAGGAATTGAGAATCTACAGCCCTCTGAAAACACAACTGGAGAACTAGTCTCATCATAGCAATAGGACTTAGACTTATATACCGCTTCAGTGCTTTACAGCCCTCTGTAAACAGTTTACAGAGTCAGCCTATTCTTCGTTTGTTTGTTTGTTTGTTTATTGGATTTATATGCCGCCCTTCTGTCAAAGGACTCAGAGCGGCGTACAATATATAAAAAAACCACATATTACAAAAGTTAAAAAGGAAATTAAATAAAGTATCCAAAAACAAACCCAATTAATATTAACAATACAATTTTAAAAATTAGATTAAAATTAACAATTAAATTAATCATTTATTTTATTCTGTTCAGGCCAGGCCAGCTTGCTGGAAAAGCCAACTTTTTAGGGCGCATCGGAAGGACCGGAGGTCGGGGATTATGCGAAGCTCCGGGGGCAGCTCATTCCAGAGGGAAGGCGCTCCCACAGAGAAGGCACTCTGAGGAGGCCAACTCTGTGGGATCGCACTGGACGGTGGGAGGCTACAGGTGGCAGTAGGTGGTCTCGCAGGTACCCTGGGCCTAAGCCATGGAGCGCTTTAAAGGTCATAATTACTACCTTGAATTGCACCCAGAAAACAACCGGCAACCAGTGCAGGCCGCCTAAAAGGGGTGTAACATGGGAGCACCTAGGTACCCCCATGATAACCCGCGCGGTCGCATTCTGGACCAGCTGAAGCCTCCGGGCGCTCTTCAAGGGCAGCCCCATGTAGAGACCATTGCAATAGTCCAGGCGAGAAAGGATGAGGGCATGAGTGACTGGGCACAGAGCACCCCGATCCAGAAAGGGACGCAACTGACGTACCAGGCGAACCTGGTCACAGCTGTCAGGTGTTCTTCTAAACTAAGCCGCGGATCCAGGAGGACGCCCAGACTACGGGCCCTCTCTGAGGGGGCTAAAAAAATTTCCCCCTATCATCAAAGATGGAACAAGATGCACAAATCGGAATGACAGAAACCACAGCCACTCAGTCTTGAAGGGATTGAGCTTGAGCCTGTTCCTCCCCATCCAGATCCGCACAGCCTCCAGGCATTGGGACATCACGTCGAGGGCATCGTTTGGGTGGCTTGGGGTAGAAATGAAAAGTTGGGTATCATCAGCATATTAGTGATACCGTACCCCAAAACCACGGATGATCTCACCCAACGGTTTCATATATATGTTGAACAGGAGGGGTGAGAGAACCGACCCCTGGGGCACCCCACAAGTGACGCGCCTCGGAGTTGATCCCTGTCCTCCAGTCAGCACGAACTGCGACTGATCCGACAGGTAGGAGTAGAACCACCGTAAAACGGTGCCCCCCATTCCCAACCCCCCCCCCCAGTCGTCGAAGTAGGATACCATGGTCGATGGTATCGAAAGCCGCAGAAAGTTCTAATAGGACCAGGACAGAGGAGCAGTCCCTGTCCTGGGCCCGCCAGAGATCATCAACCAACGCGACCAATGCCATCTCCGTGCTGTACCCGGGCCTGAAATCTTCTTCTTGTGTCATATCCATCATTGGAAGTTGGCGATCATGTTGGCAATCCTGTTTTTGTTAACAGCCGCATGAAAAAGTGTTGCTGAGTTTTGTCCAAACCGGTCCCTTAGATTTTGAAGCCATGATGTTCTTCTTCTGCCTGGACCTCGTTTACCTTCAATCTCTCCTTAGAGGATTAAGTGAAGTATAGTGTATTTTTCCAGGTGTTGCATCACATATCCAAAATAGTCCAACTTTTGCTTTTTAATCGCTTTGATGATTTCCCTTGGCTTCCCTGGCTGCTCATCACCTCCTCATTTCTGATTTTGTCAACCCAGCTTATACCTAACAGCCGCCTGTCAATCCACATTTCAAATGCTTCTAGTTTCTTCAAGTGGTTTTCTATCAGAGACCAACTCTCCACTCCATAGGGCAGGATAGAAAAGATGAAACATCTGACAAGCCTGATTTTCAGACTTAGGCTTATGTCGTGACTGCAGAAGATCTTTTTTCATTTTGAAGTCAGCCTCTTGCCCCCCAACATAACTGGGCCCTCATTTTTACCGACTTTGGAAGGATGGAAAGCTGAGTCAACTTTCCTCCTTGAGTATTAGTGGTTATGGGTGGGATGTATTGCAGTCCAATAACATCTGGATGGTCATAGGTTCCTCTATTGGAGGAGCTGATTGAGATTGGTATTGCTCCAATCGGTTTTGCTAGTCCCTGAAACCAAAGTTGTAGCAAGACCACTTTAGGGATTTATATATTTACCATAATTGTGAGTATAGCCAAAACTCACAACTCTGGGAAACTTTATAACCGAGTTATAAGTTCCTCAATCTGTGCTTAATTTTTCTTTCTTTCTTTGCTTACCTTTTTTTCCCTTCTTGTCTCTACTTTAGTAGATACTGTAATTCTTACAGAAACAATTGCTTCGTTTGGTTTTCAATCTGTATAATGGCAATTAGTACATCACAGATTGAAAACCTCTTAATTCAAGTGCATCTTTTAAAAAAGTAGATGCTTGAAAGCAGAGCTTGTTGTTTTATAACTATAACTAGCTGATAACCGGATGTTGCCCAGGAATTTATTTATAGGGGGAAACTGTCCGGACCAAATGTAATTTCTAATGTTGGATTTTCCCTCTTACCAGAGAGAGCCCCCTTGAGGAATACTGTGAAGCTGTTACCATGGCAACTCTATTGCCCTGTACAGTAAAAGCCATTTTACAACAGTACATTAGAAGCCATTTTAAGGCACAACAGACTGTATCTTAACAGAACACACACACACCAAGGGGTGTTAGGGGTGTCTTACCCCCACAATATTTGTTTCCAGAGAGTAAGTCATCTGTGTACCAAGTTTGGTTGAAATTGCTCAAGGCGTTCCAGAGTTATGCTGTAAAAAACACACACACACACACACACACATACACAGCCATTTTATAGATTGGTAAGAAACTTTTATTTAAAAAAAATCCTATCACATAGAGAAAAGGAGCGGGGGGAAAAACAGATACACTGCAATAGTTTCAGAAAGAAATATGACCAACTTGCTTTTTTCTTTTTGCTTGCCTCTTACCTTCCTAATCATGGTTAAGTCTGGTTGCTTTGTCCATGTTCTATTGTAAATGTCATAGGACTCCATGGAAGTGAGCACCTGTTCTCCATCCTCACCTCCCAAAACGTACAGCACCCCATCAATCTCGACCAGACCAAAATTGTGCCGTGCCTATTGGAAACATGAGATGTAAGAACGAACTCTTAAATCGGACAGTTCTTCAAATTCTGATAGGTTGCAATACAAGCTATGGAGTGCATAAGTGACTAAAGGACCATTCGCAGAAACTGAAAGCTACCTCAGTCATTGGTGACAAAGGGCTCCACGTATTTGCATCTGGATCATACTTTTCGCCCGAATTTAGTGTCGTTTTGTTTTCATCTTGACCTCCCAGGACAAACAGGAATCCCTCTGAGAAACAGGCCATAAAGATATATTTCAAAACACAAGTCACAATGGTGGCACATCGAGCTTAGCACATGCATTTTATAAGAACGATCAACAACTGGTGAGAGAAAGAAGCGCTGGAATTAAATTACAGAAACTATTAAAAGTACTACATCTTCAGGTTTTAATAAGAGAGTTGGAAGGGACCTTAAGAAAACTAAGATCATGGCATCCGGCCCTCTCAATTCCTGGCAAATAGATGGGGAAGAAATGGAGGTAGTGACAGATTTTATTTTCCAAGATCACTGCAGATGGGGACTGCAGCCAAGAAATTAAAAGACGCTTGCTCCTGGGGAGGAAAGCTATGGCAAATCTAGATAGCATATTAAAAAGCAGAGACATCATCCTGCCAACAAAAGTGTGTATAGTCAAGGAGATATACACCTTGACTATACAAACTTTTGGGAAAGTGTGGGGAAACTGGCGGTTTTCCCAGTTGCAATGCACGGCTGTGAAAGTTGGACCATAAGAAAGGCTGAGCGTCAAAGAATGGAGGCCTTTGAACTCTGGTGCTGGAGAAGACTCCTGCAAGTCCCTTGGACTGCAAGGCGGACAAACCGGTCAGTCCCAGAGGAGATCAACCCTGACTGCTCTTTAGAAGGCCAGATCCTGAAGAGGAAACTCAAAGACTTTCGCCACCTAATGAGAAAGAAGGACTCACTGGAGAAGAGCCTCATGCTGGGAAAGATGGAGGGCAAAAGAAGAAGGGGACAACAGAGAATGAGGTGGCTGGATGGAGTCATAGAAGCAGTCGGCGGGAGCTTAAATGGACTCCAGAGGATGGGAGAGGACAGGAAAGCCTGGAGGAATGTTGTCCACCGGGTTGCGATGGGTCGGACACGACTTCACAACTAACACCAACAATGGAAAGGACCTTAGAGAGCTTCTCATCCTACCTCCAGCTTAGGCGGGAAACAAATAGCTGCCCAATCTCTTCTTAAAAGCCGCCAGTGATGACGCAGCCACAACATCTGGAGGCAAGCCATTCCACTGATTAATTGTTCTCACTGACAGAAAATGTCTCCTTAGTTCTAGGTTGAATTTCTCTTGACAAGATTCCATTCATTACTTCTTGTTCTACTTTCAGGTGCTCTGGAGCTCTACACGTCTTCCTAGCTGGCAATAAGACTTCTGTCCAGCCACACCACGTTGTGTATGAGAAGTGTAGCCGGAGTCTGATTTTACAGCCTAATCAACTCCAGAACGTTTTGCCCAGATCTTCTCATCATGAGCCTGACCACTGATATGCTGGACTATATCTGCAATTATTTCAGTAGATTGTTTATCAGGTGAATAATCCAGGAGATATAGTGGACACCAAACTGAACTCCAGACTAAAATATTCATTTATCTTCTTGGGTTTGGCTTAGTATGTAGTAATAGCAATAGCATTTAGACTTTACCATTTTAAAGCCCTCTCTGAGCAGTTTAGAGTCAGCCTCTTGCCCCCAACAATCTGGGTCCTCATTTTACCCACCTCGGAAGGAGGGAAGGCTGAGCCAACCTTGAGCCTGGTGAGATTTGAACTGCCAAATTGCAGGCAGCCGGCAGTCTGCAGAAGTAGCCTGCAGTACTGCACTCTAACCACTGTGCCATCACGGCTCATAATGGCATACATAGCCACTGTAGTTTGTTAAATGTAGTTAAGAAAACTATGGTTGAATATAATGTATATACTTAATTGCTGGTTCTAAGTTTCTATCAGGCAGCAAAGAAAATGTATAAGGATTACATCAAAAGAGTAAAAGAACCAGTTTAGTGTAGTAATGATGAGCTGGCCCAGGAGACTAAGTTCTAAGCCTCCCTTAGGCATGAAGGCTGGCTGGGCGACTCCAGTCACTCTCTCTCAGCCCAACTCAAATCAGAGGATTATTATTGAGGGGAAAATAGGAGGAAGAAGGAGTCTTAGGGATATTTGATGTCTTGAGTTACATGTTAAAAAAAAGGCAGGAAAGAAAATATGTGTGTTATTTTAAAAAGTTTAGATTCTAGAAAGACTGCAGAGAAGAGCAACAAAGATGATAAGGGGACTGGAGGCTAAAACATACGAAGAACGGTTGCAGGAATTGGATGTGTCTAAGGCGCAGTGGCTCAGTGGCTAAGATGCTGAGCTTGTCGATCAGAAAGGTCGGCAGTTTCAGCAGTTTGAAGCCCTAGCGCCGCATAACAAAGTGAGCTCCCGTTCCTTGTCCCAGCTTCTGCCAACCTAGCAGTTCAAAAGCATGTAAAAATGCAAGTAGAAACCTAGGAACCACCTTTGGTGGGAAGCTAACAGCATTCCGTGCATCTTTGGTGTTTGGTCATGCCAGCCACAGGACCACGGAGACGTCTTTGGACTGCACTGGCTCTTGAAACAGAGATGAGCACCGCCCCCTAGGGTTGGGAATGACTACACATATGTTACCTTTAGGTCTAGTGAAAAGGACAAGGGGGTGACATAATAAAGGTCTTCTAATATTTGAGGGACCGCCACAAAGAAGAGGAGGTCAACCTATTCTCCAAAGGACCCGAGAGCAGGACAAGAAACAACGGATGGAAGCTAATGAAGAAAAAAAACAGCTAAGGAGAAAATTCCTGACAGTGAGAACTATTAAGTAGTGGAATAGCTGGGCTTCAGAAGTTGTAGGTGCTCCACCGCTGCAGACCTTTAAGAAGAGATTGCAGCCCTTTGTCTGAAACGGTATAGGGTTTCCTCCTTGAGCAGGAACTAGAAGACCTCCAAATTACCTTCCAACTCTGTTATTCTGTATTCTGACTATATTCATAGTCAATGAAGAATTTTTTAAAAATAGCAAAATATACGTAATATAACTAGGTTCCTAAGATAAGGATGTACATATTTATAGTACTTCCTTGTACACAATTCCTGAGAGGGAAATGACAGCATCCCCAAAATGGCAGGATAGTCCTCAATATCACAATCCTAAGCCGCAACCCTTTTATATCTGCACCTACATCATATAAAATGTCAGGGATCAAATAGTGATGCTATCTTGCCTGTCCAAACTTCCACAGGTGCGGCCCTCTGAATGTGCTGCTGGAGAAAATGGAAGCCAAAAAAAAAGTATTTTTGGGGAAACCTATCATACCTCTTAGAACACAAGAGCAAGAGGATAAACTTCAGAAAAGCTATGAATACATAACATTTCCCACTGATCTCTTTTGAATGTTGGCTTGTGTTTTATTAGACAGAAACTGGTCACCTCATCAAATATTTAATTGATATACCACATGGGTCTGGCAAAACTAATATTTCCTTCCTTCTTTTTTCCCCTCTAACCTAGAAAGAATTATTTACAGCACCAAAGGGGCTTTTTCTTTTTTTTTTTCTTTTTTTAATTTAAAAAAATATGGAATGCTTCACGAATTTGCGTGTCATCCTTGCGCAGGGGCCATGCTAATCTTCTCTGTATCGTTCCAATTTTAGTATATGTGCTGCCGAAGCAAGCACGCCAAAGGGGCTTTTTCAAGAGGCAACTGGACTTTCTGGTTTTTCTTGGAAGACGTCTCGCTTCCCATCCAAGAAGTTTCTTCAGCTCAGAAGAAGCTTCCTGGAGGAGAAGCGAAACATCTTCCAAGAAAAACCAGAAAGTCCAGTTGCCTCTTGAAAAAGCCCTTTTGGGACAACCATGACTTGGATGACTGAGACTCTCCATAGATAATAATTCAGAGGTTAATACTTGCCCAGGATCTAATCGACAGCATCTAAAATATAATTTGATTTTGTAAATATGTAAAAGATTTGTATCCTCTTTTATTCAAGGGAAGGAGGGAAGCATATTCTAGAGAGGAATTATTGAGTCTATCATCTGCACCTCTACAACTGTCTGGTTTGGCTCTGCAACCCAACAAGACAGACACAGACTTCAGAGGATAATCAGAACTGCAGAAAAAACAATGGCTACCAAGCTGCCTTCCATTGAGGATCTGTCCACTGCACGAGTCAAAAAGAGGGCTGTGAAAATATCTACAGACCCCTCGCATCCTGGACATAAATGGTTTCAACTCCTACCCTCAAAACATGCTATAGAGCACTGCACACCATAACAACTAGACACAAGAACAGTTTTTTCCCAAACGCCATCACTCTGCTTAACCACTAATTCCTTCAACACTGTCAAATGATTTACTAAGTGTACAGTACTGTTAATCATCTCATCGTTCTTATCACCCATCTCCTACCACTTATGATTGTAACTTTGTTACTTGTAATCCTAACGATTTATATTGATTGTTTCCTAGTATGATTTGATTGCTTATTTGTACCCTATGACTATCATTAAGTGTTGTACCTTATGGTTCATGACAAATGTATCTTGTCTTTTATGTACACTGAGAGCACAGGCACCAAAGACAAATTCCTTGTGTGTCCAATCACACTTGGCCAATAAAGAATTCTATTCTATTCTATATTTCCTACCTGCAGAAAGTACACTGTGGTTTATCCTGGCTGTACTCATAGGAGCCAGCTCTATCCACAATTGTCTGTGACGATCGTACAAAGGGCACATGCATCGCACTGCGGCTGAGGGCTTCCTGGAGCTGAACAGAAAGAAAAAGCAGAAATTAACTTGTTGGTATAAGACAATTCATTGTGAAATGCTTTTAAAAATGCTCAGCTGTCTCTCTCTCTCTCTCTTATTTCAGAAAGACTTGGCCTCCAATATGCTGCAGAAACGAATCAGTACTGAGAAAGACAATAAGAAGTTGGGATAAACCAATCCCAAATAAACCTTTATTTTTCTTGGGGAGGGGGATTATAATTTGATTGCTGGCTATAAAACAAGTCTCAATCAGAACACACTTTTCTTTGGGATGGAGGGAATAGAGAAAGAAAATCGAGGAGAAGAACTCAGTTATTTTGATATGAAAGTATTCCTACCTTAACACTTCAAATGGAAAATTAATCCATTTTTTTGGGGGGGGGAGTGCGGAGGGAAGGATATGGTAGATTACAATTTACCTTGTGGAACTTGATGATTAAATATTACCCAGCAAGGAACCAGTTCAGTTGCTGCAAATAATCATCCTTTATAGTTTTCTATAAAGGTTTACAGGGTCAATTTAAAGCTTTTCTGGGAATAAAATATGACACTTTGGCTACAACATGGCATTTCATCATTTTTAAAATTACTTCAATATAAAAAATGAGACGAGCCAGCTTGACTGACAGCTGCCAAGAGACTCTCCCAGATCTTGGCTTGACAGCAGAGATGGAACCAAGGCCCTGTGTTGAGTGATACCCTGTGTTGAGTGATACCCTATGTTGAGCGATAACTGTCTCAAAGCAATCCATAATTCTCAAGCTCATTAAAGACTTTTCCAGTCTTGCTTTTCCTTCTTGCAGATGTTTGGTTACCAAGTCAGGGGACATCAACAGCCTACCTGATGACAGACCTAGCTGGCTAATGAAACATTTTTTGCAGGAAAAGTAAGGTCAGGTCAACAAGAACACACCCATTTGACCCTTAACCTCCATTTGTTCTCTACTACTACAATCTCAAACATTTCTTTGATGGAGTGTTTGACCTTTATGTCAAATATATGTCTTCGTTGAATCTGTCATCTGCACCCCTATAATTGTCTGGTTTGGCTCTGCAACCCAACAAGACAGACAGAGACTTCAGAGCATAATTAGAATTGCAGAAAAAACAATTACTACCAACTTGCCTTCCATTGAAGACATACTGCACGAGTCAAAAAGGCGGCTGTGAAAATATCTGCAGACCCCTTACACCCTGGGCATAAATTGTTTCAACTCTTACCTTCAAAACAACGCTATAGAGCACTGCACACCAATCGCTATCACTCTGCTTAACAACTAATTCCCTCAACACTGTCAAACTATTTACTAAGTCTGCATTACTATTAATATTAATCTTCTCATTGTTCCTATCACCCATCTCCTCCCACTTATGACTTCATGACTTTAACTTTGTTGCTTGTATCCTTAAGGTTTATATTGATATTGTTTCCTGATTGCTTATTTGTATCCTATGACTATCATTAAGTGTTGTACCTTAGGATTCTTGGAGAATGTATCGTTATCTTTTATGTACACTGAGAGCATCTGCACCAAAAACAAATTCCTTGTGTGTCCAATCACACTAGGCCAATAAAGAATTCTATTCTATTCTATTCTATTCTATTCTATTCTATTCATCTTTCTGACTCCTTCTCCTGCCAATGAGATCCACAGCCACTTTCCTGAACAACTTACACTCTTTCTTCACCCCCGACAGTCACGATGCACTCCGAGTATCCTCGGGGTTTAAAAGAAGCCAGCAACGCCTCTTCTTGCTGGGGTGGGGTGAGTGGAATGTTGTTGCATTCTTTGACAATCTCCCGAACCAATGGCTCATTCATCATTTGTTCACGCAGGTAGGTAGAGTCCAATCCAGCGACCCACACAGCTGACATAACATCCTTCATATGAACCTGGAGAGCGGCAAAGATAACGGAAATCACAAAATGATGTCAACTCGCAAAGCATCCCTGTTCTGCTCTAGAGGACTTCTGATAAGTTCTCATAGCACCTCAGGTACTGCTCTACATGGCATTCAGTCTCTCTTCCCCCCCATTGGTTCCCCGGGTGAAAGGCCGAGCTACGGCACTGGAACAACACAATGGACCACAGGAACTCCCTCCAGAAATTAGCCGTGAACTGGACCTCTCTGAGATAATTCTCTGTGGCACTCCATGCAGGCGGTAGATGTGCCTCAGGAACAATTTGGCCAACTGGTGGGCTGAGGGACACCTAACTCCATGAGTTTCACACACAAACCTGTGCTTAAAATTTCCTGTTAATAGACTTTCGCAGAAAGAGAGGTAACTTCGGAGGGGGGAAATAGTGGCAGGGTAAGGACTATATTTGCAGGAGATGGATGGTGGTCAGAACCATCTCAAAAGGGCAGGAAATTCTGCACCAGGTTTTAGCAATTGTAGACCAAAGCAGCGGTCTTGTCCAAATCAGAGAACAAGTGGGGATGACAAGAAATACTACAGTCTATTTACGAGTTGAATAATACACATGGTGGCAATAAATGCTTCAATTCTGCCAAAATGGAGAATATGATGTTAGGACAAAAATTCAGCTTTCTTTTATTCCCTGCTCTTCAGTTTTTAGATAAAACAACTGTTTTTGATTGTGTAGCTAAGAAGATGAATTTGACAGCAAGTAATGCCTGATGATATCCTGGAGGTCAGGATAGTCCTCAACTTACAACAATTCGTTTAGTGACCATTCAAAGTTACAATGGCCCTCAAAAAAGTGACTTATGACTGTTTTTCATACTTACAATCATTGCAGCTTCCCCATGGTCACCTGATCAACATTCAGATGGCTTGGCAACTGACTCGTATTTATGACAGTCAGTGTGTCCCGGAGTCACCTTTTTGTGACCTTCTGACAAGCAAAATCAATGAGGAAGCCAGATTCGCTTAACAACCATGTTGCTAACTTCACAACTGCAGCAATTCACTTAACGACCATGGCAAGTAAGGTGGTAAAATGGGGCAAAACTCAATTAACAAATGTCTCGCTTAGCAACAGGCATTTTGGGCTCAATTGTGTGGTAAATGGAGGACTACCTGTATAGGATTATGTATGAACTACATGAGGAAGGAGAATCAAAGCAGAGCGAACATTAAACTGGCAATGACTATGTTAGAGGTATCCAAATAAACCAACATGAGCAAATACTGTATGTTTTATCCAAACCTCTTAAAGGTTAACTTTGAACTCTGTACCTTTCTTAATTCAGGGTCATGGGAAATCCACCGAATGACTGCTTCAAAAATATGTTTTTCATCCCCAACGTTTAACTTCTCCAAAGACAGCACTTCTTTTAGCCTTTGAGGATTGAGTTCTAGGAATTCTTCTGTGCTGCTGACATCACGGAAGTGCGTTTCCAGATACTCCGAGGCCAAGTAGTGTACGTGGAGCAGGCAGTAGTGTAGGGCAAAGTCCCGAATGCCAATACAGTTCTCAGCAGCAATACAACCCTCCAGAAACTCACAACAGAGCTTTTTTAGGTCTGTAAGCAGCAACAGGTCAGCAGCTTGTACCACATCTTGGATAGTCTCTTCGCTTAGCTTAATCTAGGGTTCAAGGCAGAAAAGGACAGCCGGTTATGATCAAGGCTTGAGTCAGACTCCAAATAGCTTCCTACATTAGCACCTAGTTAATTTTTCCTGGTTTACATTTAGATTAATAAACAAGTAAAAGTGGAGTGCTAGAAAAATAGTGTTGTGGCCCGTCAGCAGCCAGCAGAGCTGGCAGCAGATTCATACAGTAGGAGGTTGGGGAGGAACGTAGGCCAGTCTTGGAGTCTGGGGAGGACTCTGATAAGGGCTCTATTTTGGAGGCAGAATGCCAGTTATCAGCTGCCTTCAGAGCCAGACATCAGTGAGGCAGACGAAGTGCTGGAGGCCTGTTCCCAGTGTGCACATATACAGGGTTGCCAGGAGAAGGGAACAACTGAAGAACAGGGAGTAAGGCCACAGGCGGAGGATGAATGGCCCCTCCCAGAGGAAATAAAAGAGGAGCGAAAGGAGAGTGGAGTTTGCAGGAGACAATTAGTTCGCTTCATTGGTTCATGACTCTCCAAGACTCCTTGCCAAGTTTTGCAGATATCGACCTGGCAGTCAGATAAGGTCTGTGACTGTAAATCCTCCCTTGAAAGACTTTATTGGATGTGAATGAGAAGAATTAATAAATCACCTGTGTACCAAGTTTGGTTGAAATTACTCAAGGCGTTCCAGAGTTATGCTGGAACATACACACAGACACACAGCCATCTTGATGATAGATAGATAGATAGATAGATAGATAGATAGATAGATAGATAGATAGATAGATAGATAGATAGATAGATAGATGATAGATATAGATAGATAGATAGATAGATAGATAGATAGATAGATAGATAGATAGATAGATAGATAGATAGATAGATAGATAGACAGACAGACAGACAGACAGACAGATTTCCTAAGAGATTTAACTTACATCTCTAGACTTACATTTGAGTCGACATGGTCAGAATTGCGACTGGATACACCTAAGTGCGCACAGAATATTTCTGAAGATATATGGAGGATTAGGATTAGTAACACATACCTGACCACTGAAGATGTAGTCCAGAATCTCTTTCATGGTCTCCACAGATATCCCTTCAAGTTCAATTTTAAACACGGATCCATCATTCTTGGGAGAGTTATAGTTCAGTTTTGTTCTGTAAAAGACAGGCTTTAGTTTTAAAAAGGCAACACGAATAGGGCAAACGAAAAATCACACATGAAAAACATTCCGGCTTCCGGATTGGATTTGGATTTATTGCATTTATATGCCGCCCTATTCCCGGAGGGACTCAGGGCGGCTCACAAATCAAAGGAAGGGAATACAGACAGGGGGGGAAAAACAAGCAAACAACTACAAAAGAATTAAAAGCAATCAACAACCACACAGTTCGAGCGGGGACGGGAACTCGTCAACCCCAGGCCTGTCGGAACAGCCAGGTTTTAAGGGTTTGCTTTTAATAATATCGTCTTCTATGATTGTTCTCAAAAATTCCAAGACACAAGTAGAAAATTCTTAGTTAATAAATATTAATACTTCATGACAATAATTATTTAGATATCCAGGCTTGTGGCATTTAGTATTCCACTTAATGATAAAATTATCCTTTTTCATTTCATTTCTTAAATGTCAGATAGATTGTACATTTGCCAGGTGCATATGGATATCTGAGCATTTGTACAGAATAATTCCAAATTATGTAATGATACATTTCTCCACATGCAACAAATATAAGTAAGTCTATGACTGCGAAACAAGGCCCAGACAACATTATTCAATGTGAAGCAAGCTTTAATACTGTATATACTCGAGTATAAGCCTAGTTTTTCAGCCCACTTTTTGGGCTGAAAAAAGCCGCCTCGGCTTATACTCGAGTCAGTGAAAAATTTGCCCGAAATGGAGGAGAAAAAGGGGCGGGGCCATGCCGCTGGGTGACACTCGTGAATGGCCCAGTGCCCCTGTGAGTTTCCCCTCCCTCTGTGTCAGTTTGCCGCGCAGCGCGCACCGCACCATCCCCCCTCCTCACGTTCTAATGTAATGCAGGGCTGTCTTACGATTCCCCTTCCTCCCCCTCCTGCCGCTCTGCAACGATGTCCCACCTCCTCCTTGTTATGGCAAGCAGCCACATAGCGATGTCCCACCTCCTCTGGTACAGTGATCCAATGATAGGAATCACTGTGCCGTGTGTCATAGGAGGCGGGACATCGCTCCCGCGGCTGCACGGGACATCATCATCACAGCGGGACATCAGCATCATGAGGTGAGTGAAGTATTTCATTGAATACACCGCTAGTTTACTGTTTTTCTTTGAAATAAATATTCAAAAACATTATTGGTATCTATTTTTACTTTTGAAATTTACCGGTAGCTGCTGCATTTCCCACCCTAGGCTTATACTCGAGTCAATAACTTTTCCAGTTTTTTGTGGTAAAATTAGGTGCCTCGGCTTATATTCGGGTCGGCCTATACTCGAGTATATACGGTACTTCATCAGATATTGCATGAAATGTCCAATTAAGCCAAATAATTAAAGAAACACTCCATATCAATCTTTAAACTTCAGGGACTCACAATCTGTCAGAATCACAGGAATAGTGCAAGCTATTGTAAGTAGTACAAACGACAGAAACAATACAAGCAAGCAAGCAACATTTGAATTATTTTATTTGACAGCTAGATTCATATGGAACCTCGGACACTGGGACTTATCTTGCTAGCCGCCATTTAAATTAGACAAGGTTATTATCCTAGCCATGTCTCTGTTAAGAACTGGTCAAAAGGCCATGCTGTATGTTCTGTCTTGTCAATGAGATCTTGACACAACTTTGCTGTGCTCATTAAAAGAAAAGGATGCTTTGCAAAACATGTCAGCATGTGGGAAACTCTCTTCCTTCAAAGCAGGGGTGTCAAACCCAAGGTCCGGGGGGGGGGGCAAACCCGGCCCGCGGGGTGCTTAGATCCGGCCCGCGGGGCTGCCCCGGAAACAACAAAGGACTGGCACACAGTGCCTCTGCCAGCAAAAATGGAGCTCGTAAGGACTCCGTTTTCACTGGCAGAGGGTTGCAGGAGGCCATCTCAACTGAAAACGGAACTCGGGAGCCCATTTTCATTAGCAGGTGCTCGGGCCACCACAGGTGCCCCCGACACAAGTGAGGTCGAAATGCCCCCCCCAAGGTCAAATACAACCCTGATGTGGCCCTCAATGAAATCAAGTTTGACACCCCTGCTTCAAACCAACCAGCCGACTTGAAGCCTAAATGACTGAGCAGGCACAAATAATCTTTCCTGTTGGGAGCAGAATTGTTCTCTTTGCCACATACATGCACGCACACGCAACCAGGAACAACTTTTGTGTGCAAGATTATAAAGGATGTGTTTACACAGCACGTCTTATATTTTATTTTACAGGCTCATCTTTTCTGGTTCAGCTTTATGGCTCAGCCTACATGTAATTTTCCACTTTAAAAATTCTAACTTACACACAGGATCAAGAAACTTCCAATTAGAAAGTCTGTAGAGATTCTCAGCCATCGAGGTCATGGTTGTCCCAAAGGTGCTTTTTTCAGGAGGAAACTGGACTGTCTTTGGGGTTTTTTTTTTCTTTTGAAGAGATTTCACTTCTCATCCAAGAAGCTTCTTCAGCTCTGACAGGATTTTTCATTCCCTTCCATTTCCCCACTATCCTGTCAGAGCTGAAGAAGCTTCAGTACAGTTGCCTCCTGAAAAAGCACCTTTGGGACTTTCAATTAGAAACATACGCTTTCCTTCAGAATAGATAAGGGAAAGCCAGCAAGTGAAGCAAGAATGGCAGTAAAAATAAATGCCCTTATTGTTTAGGACAGAAACAGACCTAACTTGCTGTTGACCTTTTTTTAAAAAAGGTTTTTTGTTGTTATTAGTTGCAAAGCCGTGTTCCACCCACCGCGACCCCATGGACAGCATTCCTCCAGGCCTTCCTGTCCTCTACCATCCTTTGGAGTCCATTTAAGCTCACGCCGACTGCTTCAGTGACTCCATCCAGCCACCTCATTCTCTGTCATCCCCTTTTTCTTTTGCTCTCAATTGTTCCCAGCATCAGGCTCTTCTCCTTTCTTCTCCTTAGGTGGCCAAAGCATTTGAGTTTCCTCTTCAGGATCTGGCCTTCTAAAGAACAGTCAGGGTTGATCTCCTCTAGGACTGACTGGTTGGATCGCCTTGCAGTCCAAGGGACTCGCAGGAGTCTTCTCCAGCACCATCGTTCAAAGGCCTCCATTCTTTGGAGCTCAGCCTTTCTTATGGTCCAACTTTCACAGCCATCTATTCCAACTGGAAAAACCATACTCTCAACTATACACACTTTTGTTGGCAGGGTGATGTCTCTGCTTTTTAGTAGGCTGTCTAGATTTGCCATACCTTCCACTCCAGGAGCAAACGTCTTTTAAGTACTTGGCTGCAGTCCCCATCTGTGGTGATCTTGGAGCCCAGGAAAATCAAATCTGTCACTACCAGGACAGGAAGTGAGGAATTGCCAGGAATTGAGAGGGCTGGATGCCATGAGCTTGGTTTTCTTAATGTTGAGTTTCAAGCCAACTTTTGCATTCTCCTCCTTCACCCGCATCAAGAGGCTCTTTAGATCCAAGCTTTAAAATGTAGGTGAGAAAGTTTACTGATGAGTTGCTCAACTCATATGTATACACACACACACACACACACACACACACACACACACACACACACACACACACACACACATATATATATATATATATATATATATATATATATATATATATATATTATACATACATACATACATACATACTGGCAAGAATTATTCCGAGAAAGAAGATGGGAGAACTTAATTCTCAGCTGTCAACTAAAAAGTGAATCCCCGGTGAAAACTTATTAGAAATACAATGCAGATTACCATAGCTATTCCCAGGACTTGTTTCGAGATATATATTTATATGCATGAAATATGCAGTAAGCTCCAAAGCACCAAATACCACTGAGCATCAGTTATGCAGGATGCAGAGGGAGAGTCATAAATGTATACAGTGACCTCAATTTAATGGAATTTAAAGGCTTGCTCACCATCAAAAATGACCCCCTTTGAACCTTTGACGTTATTATATCCGTGTGTCAGCCTGTTAACTATTTGGTGATTTGATTATATATACAGAGCTGTTAAGCTGCTAAAAGTTTTGTTTAGACGATTTATCTCTTTGTGTACTGTATACACATTTATCTACTTGTGTGCACAGGTAGATGAATCTATAGCGGATTCACTGAGAAACATAAAGCACTAAGAGTTTAATCTACGGAAACTTCACAGCAAATGTAGCTCAGGAGATGTTTTTCAGGACTCTGAGTCAGCATTATGCTTTGGTTAAAGGTAGCAGAAAACAAGGGGAATATTTATTTTTCAGCAAACTCCTTATTTTAGTGATGGCGAACCTTTTCGGCACCAAGCACCCAAACTGGAACGTGCGTGCATGTGCATGCACGTATCCACGCCCGAGCACCAGAAACCCAAAGACCAGATGGCCGGCATGTGCGTGGCTGTTTTGGGGGCATTTTGGGGAGCTATTTTCAAGGCCCCCCCAAACGGGCTAAAAATGGTTTTTCAGGCTGTTTTTGGGGCCATTCTCAAGTCATTTTCTGGCGCTCCAGCTGGCTGGCATGCATGTGCAGGCTGGAAAAGTAGCTGGCAATGTGGCACGTGCCCACAGAGAGGGCTCTACATGCCACCTCTAGCACGGTTCACCATCACGGCCTTATCCCAATCCTTTCCCTGTAGTCAAAGGCAGGGATCACTGCTGATATGGATAATGTGTGTGTGTGTGTATATGTGTGTGTGTGTGTGTGTGTGTGTGTGTGCATGCGCACACACGCACACACACACACACACACAGAGTTCAGGTCTTACAGGAGAAGTTTCAGTCTGCCTTTCATTTTATTAAATTCAAGACATAAAACATAATGGAAAGAGTTTCTCTGCCCCTAAGTTACTCAATATGCAGATAAGAAGGAAGGTGCTTTTCCTTGTTTGTTTCCCCTCCCCCACCCCCAAACTGGAAGGGAACCAACATCAAAGACAAGATCCTCAAATGGGAAAAGGGCTGCAGGGAGAACCAGGAGTCTATGCTCCTCCCTGCTTATGTATTTTTCCAGCTTTTAATAATTCCCTTGAGATGCGTCTGGGGTGAATCAACGTTTAAAGAGGCACATATAGCCTCTTTGCCCTGTGGAAGCAACCATATAGATTTCATTACTTCCTAAATCTCACCTACAGCTACTGATCCAAAACAACAACACAGTGCCAAAACACAGCTAAATCATCCTACTTCTTCCTAGCTTAAATCCTGCACGAAAATGTGTGGGCTGCCAGAATGATTTCCCCAGGTTCACCCTAATTAAGTCTTGCTTAATTATGTAATATGTAAGGCAGCTTTAATGTGGTGTGTTTTCACTCTATAGCTGTAGTGGGATAATACTGTTATCCCCTTGGTCTTCTAATTCGATTTCATTAAAATGTATTTTAGGGGGCTTTATGTTATAGAGTTGAGACAATGAAACAAATACACAACCCTAAGATCAGTTCCTGTCCCCCCCCCCCCCCAAACAAACAAACAAGGGATTATTATTTTTCTGCATGTCATACCTTAGCTCTTTGGCAGCACAAATTAAAAGTTATAAGCTTTAACCACACCCTGTTCCCACTGCCAATTTTCTTGAGAGTTGTGCTTGTATGTTTTCTTTTCAGGTGCTCTACACAAGAATCACTTAAAACAAAAACAAACACTCTGTGTAAAACACCAAGGGACTCTACCCTTCCATTTACAGAAGGAGCTACTACAATATTTATACTTAAACTTCGTGAACTATCTCTATTCCCCTATCCACTCACATATTCTCCCCTAAGTGCACAAGTAGGTCAATGTTACTCTGAAAACTGGCCCAGTCCTCTTCAAAAGGAGAGAATCATCTGTTTGAAAGTAACTTCTGTGTGAACTTCAAAGTTCATTTAGAGGTAAAGAAAATTGAGATGTAAAATCCCTGATAGCAGCTGAACAGGAGGTGAAGTAGCAACACTAGATAGCTGGCTATGCTCTCCCTATTTCTGATAAGCCATATTGCATTTCTATAATATTATATGTGTAAACAGCCCAAACAGATCCAGTTGCTAGGTGAAGGCCTCTTTATTGAAAGTTATGCCCCACAATCTATCATACTGGTCCAGAGACAGATATTTTTTCCAACTTCCCAGACTACAGCTGAGAATTAAGCACTTAGCTCAAAGTCACCCAGCCAGTTTCTGTGCTTGGGGAGGACTAGAACATGGGCCTCTTTGCATTTGGTCTGGCACCTTAACTACTACATAACACTGGCTCTTGTATATACAACTCGCTGATAACCCGGCGTTGTATTTATTTATTTTGGGGGGGGGGATGTGTGGACCAAATGTAATTTCTAATGTTGGATTTCCCCCTTGCCAGAAGGAGCCCCCTTGTGAAGTATTGTAAAGCATGGAGTTACCATGACAGTAGAAGCCATTTTACAGCAGTACAGTAGAAGGCACTTTAAGGCACAACAGGCTGTATCTTAACAGAACAGACCCCGAGGAGTTTTAGGGGTGTCTTAACCCCACAATATTTTTCTCCAGAGGTTAAGTCATCTGTGTACCAAGTTTGGTTGAAATTGCTCAAGGCATTCCAGAGTTATGCTGGAAAACACACACACACACACACACACACACACACACACACACACACAGACGGACGGATATGGAAGATTAATATAAGTCTGTGCTTGATTGCTTTCCTTGATAACTTATTTCTCTTTTTGGACCAATGCATAAATGGTAACTTTTGAGAATGTGCTTTACTTGGGAGACCATTTTCAGAACCAGACCTGGAACGCTATTCTTCCCTTGGTTTCCAAAATCTATGTAAGTTGACTATTGAACCTTAAATAATGACCAGGGTGATCTTGGGCCAGTCACTCGTTCTCAGCTCAATCCATAGGCTTGATATTGCGGGCAAAACAGGAGGACGGAAGGCATATTATGTATGTTTGCTTCCCTGAGTTACTTACAAAGTAACCAAAGGGGGATTTAAAATAAAATAAAATAAACACAACAAATAAGTCTGTAACATGGTATCTAAATAAATTTAGGGTAGATTTTTGTTGTTGTTGCGTGGATGGTGTTCAAACATTCCATACAGTAAATGTATAATCATGTTGCAGGACACAAAGTAAGCCAACTAGGATAGCATGAAGAGCTTCTGAAGATTCCTCCAAACTTCTTAACTGCAGTTGACCAGAAAAAAAGAGTAGCATCCGAGGAGAGTTGCTGCCAATTTTCTCTCCCGTAGAAATATACTGTGGGATTATTCCTAGCATTCTTTGTGGATTTTTTTAAACTGGCCCCATTTTAAAGCTTGATCTTTCTTTGCTTTGCTTCTCCCTTCCCATCAAAGTTGTGTTGTGTTTTGCAGAGCTATCCCTTGCTGATAGACAAGGAGAGACATGCAGAGTTCTAAGCCCAATGATATCATTTTTTTTTTATTCCCAACGTACTGTTGGGTGGAAAAGAATAAAAATGAGTCACCTCCTGAATTCTAAGTTTTAAGTTTTGAATTCTAAGAGTTTTCTTTTGAGGATGTAAGCAAAAAGAGTCCAAATCTGGGCATGGCTACAGGGGACTTTAGATGGAATTCTAACCATTGACAAACCTACAATGGTTTCAATGTTATAAAAAAAAACCTCTGCAATTATTAGCTTTAATTTTTAAGGTAAATAGCAACTGCAGGAAAGTAAATTAGAAATGGTGGAATGGCTTATAATACCATTTCTACTCTATTCATTCAAGACTGAGGATTTGGATACTACGCACATATGTGCCCAGTGATAGCTTAGATAGCAGCTTAGAAGAAAGTATGATTCAGTCTTAATAATAATACAGATCTATGCTCTCACTTTTTCTCTAATTACCTTTCATCTGATAAAAATATATATTGCATGAGTCAGTTCCCGCTCCCATCTCCATGCAGAAAGGAACTGAATTGTTTTTCATCCACTGTTAATCCTCAAGGACAGATAGAAATATATGTTCGCATCTGTCTCCAAACTCTTTATGGATCTTTATGTTTGTGGATATTTATATTATTGGAAACATTCCATCCATTAAAGACAACCTGTGCCAAGGATTTAAAAATGTTCCAATGGGCCTAAACCAGGGATGAAAACAATTTACCTCTGCTACTGGTTCGCAAATGTGAGCGCAGGCGCAGAGTGTCAAAAACGGGACATGATAACGTCTGGGCTGATGGGCGGAGCCTCCCCCTGCCGCCACCGCTACTGATTCACCCGAACCAGATAGAACTGGCTGAATTGCACCACTGGCCTAAACTATATGCTAAAATGATAAACTACCTCAGCTAGTTAACAAGACATGAAAACAGATGTTAAAAAACACCTGAATTGTAACTGTGGCTGACAATCCATTTTAGAGCTCTTAAACAGCACTTTGTGTAAGTATGTGTATGTGTGTGTACACATATCTCAGCATATCTTACACGTAAACAAATAAAAAAAAGGAATCTACATACTGCCTTTGCCAGATAGGAAAATGACAGCAGTCAAACAACTTCTATTTAACATATTTATTACAGTGCTTGTAAAAATCACACGTCCAGGGGACACAGTGGCTCAGTGGCTAAGATGCTGAGCTTGTCAAACAGAAAGGTCTGCAGTTCGGCGGTTCAAATCCCTAGCGCCGCATAATGGAGTGAGCTCCCGTTATTTGTCCCAACTTCTGCCAACCTCGCAGTTTGAAAGCATGTAAAATATGCAAGTAGAAAAATAGGAACCACCTTTGGTGGGAAGGGAACAGCGTTCTGTCCGCCTTCAGTTTTTAGTCATGCCAGCCACATGACCACTTCAGACAGTGCTGTCTCTTCGGCTCTGAAACGGAAATGAGCAAACCCCCCCCCACAAGGGGGGGTTGGGAACGACTAGCACAGATGTGCGAAGGGAACCTTTACCTTTACTTTGAAAGTCACATGTTATTATTCCAAGTTACCTTGATTTGAAACTTACCCTACACAGTGGAGAACTAGATCTTCATATGGAAGAAAATAGTGTAATTAATCACTTCTCTCTTTCCAAGGGTATCACAACATTATGAAAACACTAATTGCATCCTATAATAAGGACCTTTAAATACCCAGGCATCTTTCTGATAGGAGTGCTCTGTTGCTTTATTTAAAATGCGTATTTATATAATGTATTTAGAATAGAGGAAGGGAAGGAGAACTATACCGTTGAAATTACGTGTGACACATCTTCAGCTTCATAGCTGAGAAATCTTTATGTAATCAATTGTGAAATTCCTGTCTCAGCTGCTTACTGCCATTCTCTGTTCCCTGCACGTTAACATGCTTTCCAGCATTTAAACCATAAATCCTCCAAGAAAGGGCTTCTTTAATTACTTGATAGTCAGCAGTTTCCTAACTCTTCGCCATGAAAAATGCCTCTTTGATTTTTACAAAGGAACTAATAGCAGTAACTACCAATACTACCCACCGAAGTCTTGGTAAACAACAGAGGCTCCACCTGCATGAATGATACACCTGAATTTGTCAGTAATTTTCCCACCACCCCACCCATCCATGCAGATGCAAGAGGCATATTCTAAATTTCTTCCTACCTGTCTTAATGAGGAAGTCAGCAATTTTTCTCCTGTTCACAGCACAAGGAAAAGACTGGTTTTTAAGGGGCTTTGACAATTCAGAGAAAAGAGATCAATAATAGGAATCTCCTATTATCTATCTGAGAGCAGCCAGAGCACTGCCTTTCCTTGTGATGGAGAAGTGTGTAGAAAAGTGGGAAATGGCAGGACGAAGGAAAAGAAGGAAGAAATAGTATGAGTGAGGGATTGGTAACTAACTAGGCAAGCAAGAAGTAAAAAAAAAAAAAAAAAGAAATCAAAAGAACAGAAAAAGAAACCCCCTGAATCCATAATGTGGTGGCTCATACCTAATTTTACCTTTGCTACAAATTGCTCTGACTTTTAAATTAAGCAGTGAGAGACTTCTTGTCTAGTTGTTCTAGGAGCTAGTCTGATCTCGTGGTTTGAAGGCACACAAACATCTTCTTGATGTTAATCAGGCATGGACAAGTACCTGGATGAACAGTCCTAGAGAGATGGCCAGGTGAGCAATTATCAGTTTCATGTTAGAAGCTAAGATACAGAATGAACTTAAAGCTGATTTCAAACAATTTCTTTCCCGTGACATGACTTCATACTTCAGTCTTTCTCGTCGAGTTCAGTAAATGCCTCAGTTGAAGAACTGATACATGAATAGGCTTAGCTTTTCAATGAGAAGCGACAGGGCAGCATTACAGTCCAAAAATGGGAGAGCCTGGAGACACTGCACATGCTCAGAGATACCTTCCTTCCTAGTTTAGGCGAACTATTTAAGACATTATATAAAGGATGTAATGTAATATAAAGCCACGTAACGGAATGAGCTCCCATTACTTGTCCCAGCTTCTGCAACCTAGCAGTTCGAAAGCATGTAAAAATGCAAGTAGAAAAACAGGAACCACCTTTGGTGGGAAGGTTAACAGAATTCCGTGTGCCTTCGGCATTTAGTCATGCCGGCCACATGACCACGGAGACGTCTTCGGACAGCGCTGGCTCTTCGGTTTAGAAACGGAGATGAGCACCGCCCCCTAGAGCCAGGAACAACTAGCACATATGTGCGAGGGGAACCTTTACATTTACCTTTTATAAAGGACACACCAGCATCAAAAGTGATTTCCTTATTTGCTGGGTTAAAAAGTCTGTGAAAGCCTAGATTCAGCCACCCTACTTTCAAAGTTATTTCTTATTGTTTAGTGGTGTGAGTAAACCAAGTAGTTTTGGCTTGTTGGGCATATAGTTCAACAAGTGAAGGTTACATTCAAAGCCAGACACCACCTAGCAGGCAACTCATGGAAAAATGCTGTCAACAATTGTCAAGAAGCTATGCAACTCTTTCAAACTCACAGGCAGGAACTTGTTTTTAAAAAAGGAAGAATCTGAGGCCTGTTGGAAGGCTGCCAGTTCAGCCAATGCTTACTAAGCATGCTTGAATAGCCTGCTAAAGCAGGCCACGAGATCATCCCATTCCAGGCCCAATAATGGCTAACTTTTAAACTGATTACTGGATTTTGACATTAATGATGCACCTTGAAGCAATCAGTATTTATTTGATTTAATCAATGTTAGCTACCTCGATTTATGAAGCAGCTCAAAATGCTTTTTTTTTTAACAAAGGAAAATAATAATTTAAAATAGACTCAACAAAGACTACAAGAAGCAAATAAAAACCACTTTTTTAAACCACTGTGGGAAAACAGGAATACAAACATACACCATAAGGAACGTAGATCTTCCAATCTTACTGCCTGTTAAAAAAAAGCCAAGACTTCACCATGTTTCTAAAAGGATAACTGGATTAGTCACAAAGAGAGGACCTCTCCAGGATCCCCTTCCCCAAACACCATTGCTTTTCTGTTGAGATCCAGATCATGCCAACTGTGTTAGGAGGGAGTTGAATGCTTCTTTGCTGTGCATCTCTCAATCCTTTTTAATAGTTATAAAAGATTATCTGAACTGGAAAACTAAATGCTGGCACAGTCTCTCTAACCACTGGAGCCTTTACTGACCCAACTGGAAACATCCAAGTCCTGTGGGAGGACGTGAAGTGAGACCATTTAACCCTACTTCTGGTTTCCAACAAGTCAGTCAGGGAGTTTCTCAAACATATCTGATTGGCCTCTGTTTACAGGTAATGTATTATGATGCCACTCTTCTGGCACCCTTAAAAACCGTGCCAAATTTAACTGAATGCTTTCATCCCACAAACCCCAAATGAATTTAAATAAAAACAAGCTCCTATAGAAAAAGTGTGTGTGTGTAATCTGAATAATAAAAGCAATATTGATTTTTTTCCCCAAGCATCCCTGCAACATCTCTTTATGGTTATCACAAGCTAGGTAGGGATTTACAAGAGTCTATCACAAAGAAACAGAAGATTTACACATATGCCCGTCCCTTGTATCATCTTTACTACTAACTTAATGCATGCCTATTTAATCCACTTTAAAGGCAGCCTAGTTGGCGGTTTTGGTTCTTGCACCCATTCTGCTGGGTGTAAGGACCAAACTGCTCTGCTGGGTGATTTACATTCATCTTGAATGGCGGATCCTTGGGAACTGAATTTGGGGTCAACCATAAAAGACTAGCTTTCTTAACCTCTCAGCACACTGGGTCACATCTGCACCAAGATGCCCCGATGGGGATGAGCCAGTGGAAATGGAGCATGGGTTGTCACGATGCCATGGTGGGAAGGGTATGATATGTTTTTATGTCATTGTTTATTGACTTTGTGGTGAGTCACTTAGGATTAGCGTGTAAGATAGGCTGCTATAGACGCCTTTCAAATCAATAAACTGCCTTCCATTTAATCCTCTAAGGCAGTGGGTCTCAACCTTCCTAATGCTGCAACCTTTTAATATAGTTCCTCATGTTGTGGTGACCCCCAACCATAAAATTATGTGTTTTCCGATGGTCTTAGGCGACTCCTGTGAAAGGGTCATTCGACCCCCAAAGGGGTCGTGACCCACAGGTTGAGAACCACTGCTCTAAGGCATTTTTGTAATAGAATATTAAGAATTTAGGCATATTATAGAATTATGATCGTTAACTAAATAGCTTATTTTATTACAACTGAGAAGATAGAGCAATAGATGGCCTATATATCTAGATTTAATACAATATTTAAAAAAATGAGCCGGTGTTAACATTTTATACACATTCTTTTAGCTTCTACAAATGCTACTGCTCCCTTATTAATATTCTTATTCAGATTTTACTGTATTTTTGGTTCAATGTCTCATATCTTCTGGTTGATATACTTATGGAAAAATATATGCAATAATAATAATAAGCCATTTCACAGCAATGAAGCAAAAAAGGCAAACAGCCCTTTATTACACTCTATGACAGCTAGAATGCAATGTTGGTTACGGTGCTGGAAATCTGTCTTCTAAGATTAGAAACTCAGAGGCAGATTGTAGGCCAGTCCCTCTCTAAGCCCAACAGACCTCCCTCATAGGGTTGTTGTGGCAGGAAACAAGGGAGATAAGCTGCCACCAACTCCTGACAGAAAAGCCAGGCAATGCAGTGCATAGATGCAGTGCATAGAAATCAATAAGAGATAGACTTAACAGTCTCGTTTCTCAACCTCATCCCAGATGTCCAAAAGGCTATATTTGACATGTTAGGGACTATATATTTGCATTATTGCAAAGACTTCCATCAAGTTTGGACGGGACAATTCTGGGAGTTGCAATCTACCCATCTAGGAAAGGCAGAAGTTGAGAAGGGCTCCATCGGAGGAAGGGGCTCTGCAACAGTTCAGGGGACCTTCCAGCTGCTTCCCTCCCCACCAACCAAGAGGTGACACCCGCTTTTTGTGAGGATAGATGATAGACAGACAGACAAAGGGAGAGGGAATATAGTTTATACTTTCCTAATCTTTCTTATTTTGTTCTACTTCTCTTAACCCTACCCTACTCTGAGTGGGAGGTGAGCACCTTCACAAGGCCACCATGCTACTCAAATATACTCTGTATAATATATATAGATGATATATATGGATGGACTTTATTGTCACTTTAAATGTACACTAATCGGCATCCATGAAATGTCATTGCCTACAGCTCTCAAAGGGCCACAACTCCCATACATACTATATAAGCATGACAAAATAAGTAATAAATAAAAATAAGAAAAGAGAATAAGAATAGAGGAAGAAGAGAATGAGAACAGAAGAGATGGAATGGAATAACTTTATTGTCACTTTGAATGTACATTAATATATTAAAATGAAATAATGTAATGAGCTGTTGCCCACAGTCTCAAAGGGTAACCATCTCCCATATATACTAGGTAAGCATGATAAAATAAGTAATAAGTAAAAATAAGAAAAGAGAATAAGAATAGAGGAAGAAGAGAATGAGAATGAAGAAGAGAAGAGAAAGAGAAGAGAATGAACAGAAAAAAGAGAAGGAAGAGAAGAGAATGAAGAAGGGAAGAGAAGAAGGAATGGAATAATAGCTTTCTTGTCACTCTGAATGTACCCTAATCGTCATATATTAAAATGAAATTTCGTTGCCTACAGCTCTCAAAGGGTCACCACCTCCCATATATACTATATAAGCATGACAAAATAAGTAATAATTAAAAATAAGAAATAAGAGAAGGGAATGAAGAAGAGAAGAGAAAGAAGAGGACGAGAAGGGAATGAACAGAAAAAAGAGAAGGAAGAGAAGAGAAGGAAGAAGGGAAGAGAAGAAGGAATGGAATAATAACTTTCTGGTCACTCTGAATGTACCCTAACCGGCATATATTAAAATGAAATTTCGTCGCCTGGAGCCCTCAAAGGGCCACCATCTGACCCCCGCACACAGGGCTACACCAATGCACAATCAGGAGGCAAAGCCCAAAGACCTCCGAGCACCCAGAGAACCAGCCACCTCCTAGGGAAAACAGGCCAGCCCCCCTCCCACCTAGAAGCGGCAACGGCAAAAACCGAGAGGCTCCGCTTCTCCTCCCTGTCGGGCCCGGGGCTCCGCTCACCGCACGTAAGGGCTGGCGGCGGCCAAGATGTTGGTCTGCACGGGGATCTCCTGCCCGTCCAGCACCAGGTTGGCGTCGCAGAAGCGGCCCTCCTGCCGGAAGGAACTCAGCGCCCGCAGCAGCCGCGCCGCGTGCTGCGGGTCGGAGACGGAGCTGCCCGGCGCCCCGCTCGACATGGCCGCCTCGCCGCTGCTCTCCACCCGCCGCCGGCTGCGCTTCGCCTCCTTCCACTCGCCCTCACCGCCGGCCGGGAACCGCCATCCTGCCGCGCCGCACCGTTGATGCCTGACCTCATCTCCGCGCGACTGACACGCCCATGCGGAGGCGGGGCCGGCAAGGGTGGTACCGCCCCCCCGAGGGGTGGGGCGCTCCCCTCCTCCCCTCGCGGGGGCGGGGCTCTCCCCGCGCCTAGCACGTGCTGCAATTAAAAAAAAAAAAAGCGGGAGCCAGCCGCCTTCCCCGACTACAATGCCCCTCGTTCCCAGCCGGGAAGTGAAAGGCGCGAGGCTGGCCTGGCTTTTCCGCCTTTCAATGTTGTTTATAATGGAAAGGCCTGGCTTTCTGGACATATTCAGAAAGAGGGCAGGTGTGTTTCCAGCCCAGCCAATCGGATGTGTGGGACTACACTTCCCAGGCTTGCAAAAATAGGGTCTCTGGGGTTATGGATTACTTCCTCTTTGTGGATGCCCAATTTAGGGAACATTGACAGTGTGCAAACATAGAACATAGAAAAATAGAGTTGGATGGGACCTTGGAGGTCTTCTAGTCCAACCCCCTGCTCAAGCAGGAGACCCTACACCATTTCAGATAAATGGTTCTTTTTGAAAGTCTCCAGTGATGGAGCACCCACAACTTCCAAAGGCAACTTCTGTTCCATTGGTTGATTGTTCTCACTTTCAGAAAGTGATGTTCTGTGTGCAAGACAGGTATGATAAATCACACCAAAGAATATGGCTTTTTCAGGCTAAAATGCCCAATTGTGGAATTTTGGAGGTGGTTCCTATTTTTCTACTTGCATTTTTTTACATGCTTTCAAACTGCTAGGTTGGCAGAAGCTGGGACAAGTAACAGGAGCTCACTCGGTTACACGCGCTAGGGATTCGAACCTCTGAACTGCCGACCTGATTGACAAGCTCAGCGTCTTAGCCCCTGAGCTACCCGCGTCATAACCATAAACCCAAATTAAACCGTTGATGAGTTTTCAGAAGATGCTCCTCGTTTGGATTTATTCTAATATTTAGAACATTTAATCCAGTAGCAGACTTGGATAGCACCGACGTTTGCAAATATCTCCACAAAAATCAAAGTGAGCCCCATTACAAAACGGGCACCAGGCCCAGAAACCTGTTATCGCTAAGAGTCACAAAAGTCTTTGGCAGCATAGTTGCACCAGACTATTGCAACAGACAATAATCAGCCTTTAAGATACTAAAGTTTCCAGATTTGCATTCTTGAGAAGCGCCCAATATCCAGAATTGGGCAATTCTTTATTGGGGTCAAATTAGTTGGGTTTGGAGATTTCCAGATCCTTTCAATAGTCTTGTTTGGTGTGTTCAGTCACCTACTTGATGAAACCTCAAAGATGAATGACACCAAGCTGAGTCAGCTCCAATCTATTTAAGCCAATCTGTTCTCCTCTGGATAGCACAAATTTCCAATCTTTTATTGCTTTTTCTTTCGTCTTATTTGATGAAATTATAGAGAGATCCCAAACACATTTTTCTCATTATCATCTTCTTTTAATGACCTCATCATCCCTTGAGGAGTGGAATCAGGGCAACTGAATGGAGCTGAGATGGCCAGATGCCCTTCCTGTCACCAATGCAGAGTTTTGTTCAGCAGATATATTCTCATTGTGTCCAGAGAGAGAAATATCTGCCTCTACCTAGGATTGAATTCACAGCCTCCTGATTGTGAGGCGAGAGCTCTACTAGTAGGGCCACACACCATTCTTCCAAACACACTTTGTTTCCCCTAAGAAAAGTATTGGCTGGTCATGGATTTTTTTTTAAATGGAATAAACTTGGCTACAGTTTCTAATAATCTCCTCCAACAAAGCTCCTGTTGTATTCATTCATTAAATGTGTATGGCATCCATTTCACTAAGCCCGGGTGGTTTACAGTGCTATGATAACATAATAAAACAATTAAAAGATTAGAAACACTAAAGCATTGGGACCTTAATGTTAAAACATTAATAATAAAGCGGATAAAAAGAACCAATGCATAGGCAGGGTAGAGTTGGGATCTTCTGCTAACCAGCCCTCTGAAATGGGATTCCTCCAAACTAGTTGGGGTTAGTGGTATCCCACTCTTCCAACTTTCCATTTTATTCTCTATAATTTTAGTTTGATAAGGCTCTCTTCTTCTGGGGGAAGAAAAGCGGGTTTAGAAGTGAGTGGACAGAATGTCCTTGAATAAAACTGTCAACAATAAATCAATTGTTCTAAAATAAATGCAAAAGAAGACTGGCTATTTAAAAGAAGAAAAAAGAAAAGAAAGTGTAATAAAAAGAAAAAGCTATCCCTGAGTTGAGTTTGGTATTTATATGGACGGTGTGATTTTCTTGGCAATCTCGTGTAGGAAGTGAGCACCCACCCCTCTCCTAGGAAAATGAAATATTTTAGGAAATATTAAAAGGGCAGAATATTTCCCCTAAAAGGGAGGCAGAAACTTATCCACCCTCCCTTTGTCAATGGACCCTTAAGGCCTGAGCCAGTCTATTCTACATAACAAAGATCTATCCTCTTTAGCTCCAGGATGGTGGGATTAAGACGTGGCCCTCAGGACATGATAGGATTAGCCCTCTACCCATCTAGCAACTGATCTCACCATAAGGCATCTGGGAAGATTACATCATCCAGCAAGGCTCAACCAAGCTTGAGACGCGAACACAACCTACAGAGTTGCCCCTGCATGGCCCCATGGGAGTCTGACAACCAATCAGAATACAAGCTCAAATTCAAAAGCCCAGAGAGGGCATAAAACTCAGGCACCCTCAGCATATCTTCCCTTTTCTCTTCTTCACCCAACATCTTCAGGGCATGTGGTCCTGTCCACCATTAAAAACCATCTTTCCAAGCAGTCTCCATGTTTCCAGGGTCTTTCTCCCCACTTGGATCTGAACCCAGATGGATATTTCTTCCAACATTCATGTCAGAAATGCAGAAAGGGGGAAAACGTTAATTTAAATTTTAAGAAATGAAATACTTTAATAAAAACATACATGTATATAGTTCTAGCCCAAAAGCTGGGCTACGTTGAATGGCAGGGATATTTCCAATCATCACGGTGTGTGTGTGTGTGTGTGTGTGTGTGTGTGTGTGTGTGTGTGTGTGTGTGTGTGTTTGTTTGTTTGTCTCAGGAGACACTGTAGAAGATGGACAGTTGGAATAGTGCCATATTTGCCATAAATATCCTTGTTGCCTGGAAGAAGCCCCCATTTTTCCATGTGGTCTTTAGTTCGAGCCAAACCAGCGCACAATCCATTCTTGGCAATAATATGATAATAGTTGGCCAGAACTTTCTTCTCCAGAAGATTTTTCGACTTCACATCTTGTTTACGCCCTGGGTTTGCCAATGGCCTCTCATAAAGGTACAAGCATGTTTACCTTCCAAGCCCAAACAAAGCTGACATCATACATGTATTTATTTTATTAAACATGTCAGGCTTTCCAACTCTAGATTGACTCCGGGTGGCATTTACAATAAAAACATTACTAAAATACAGAAGCTATCTGAACACAATATATTACATAGAATTCCATTGACCTTCAACCAGTGTTTTTTTTTCAAACGTGGCAACTTGGAGATGTGTGGATTTTAATTCCCAGAATTCTCCAGCTAGCTGTGTTTGAAAGTGTTTGGATCCCTGTTTGAAAATAAACATCAGTTTAACCTAAAGCCGGAGAGACGAGCCTAATTTTCAGAATATAAACCGCTTCTAGACGGCTAAATCTTGAACAATTTTGAGAGATGGGAGAGTTGCCTTTTTTTTTTCTAGATTTATTTTTTCAATCCTACTTCCTCTACCTTAGGGGTTTATGGCTTTGGCTTAGGGCAGGGGTCGGCAACCTGCGGCTCCGGAGCAGCATGTGGCTCTTTCATCCCTCTGCTGCAGCTCCCTGTCACCAGTTGGAGCCACAATTTTGAGAGGAGCTTCTGGTTGGGGGGGGAGGGGAGAAGCAGGGCATGCCAGGAGGAGGCTCTATGGCAGGGGATGGGTTTTCCAGTCGGCTCCACAATTGATAGGGCTTTCGGTTAGGACAGGTAGAGGAAAATGGACACCACACTAGGAGAAGACTCTATGGTGGGGGAACCGGACTTCCTGTTGGCTCCAGAATTGAACGGGGGCTTCTGGTTAGGACCTTTGTGGTTCTTTGAGCGGCCCCGTCTTAGGGCCTTTATTTTGTTTTGTTTTGTTTTATGCATATTATCTTAACTGACTGTCATGTTATACCTTCTGCATAAATTTGTGACCAGTCGTAAAGCTTTTACAAAACAAGAGTAATTCTAACAATGGTTTCTTTGCAAAACTTCTGCCATTTGGAGCCTTGCAGGAAATAATATTAGGACAAAAGCAACCTCGGAGGTGACAAAGTGTCTTGTGAGATTTGTGAAGCTAAAAGTACAAGGTCTGTTGATCAACACTATCTGAAAACATAGGCGTCTGTAGTGAATAGGGGAAAGTGTATTAGGTAGGCATGGAATAATTGCAGAGGACATGGATTATGCAAATGCTGTCAATCATCACACAATCTGCATGATGATATCATGTCACACGTGACTTTATCTTGGCTTCTCTGCCCAGAAGCAAGACTCTGTATTCTTCCTTCGCTGTGTTATTAGTTTTTATTTGAGGTACCTTCTCGTGAATCTCGAATTACGAGGGAACGTCTGATTCAATGCTTGGCTTAGAAATTGTTTTCAGCATCAAAGGGGAAATTCACAATTGATCCAATACCACCTCCACATCCTCCTCCAGGTGTCCAGCTGTGGCTTCCTAAGATAGTCTGACAACTTCTCCCACATCCCACTGCTATAATGAACTGCTGAGTCAAACAAGGCTCACTGTTCTATTACGCCAGAGTGTGTGATGCTGAGCACATGGGTGAATTCAGCTATGGCTTACAGTTTCCTACCGTAACTTGTTTGCTCAACCACAAGAAGCCCAACTCATGGCTTGGTGCAAAATGAGAACCGTTCCAAGTCCTTTTGCCAACTTCTTGTAAAGGTAAAGGTTCCCTCGCATCTATGTGCTAGTCGTTCCTGACTCTAGAGGACAGTGCTCATCTCTGTTTCAAAGCTGAAGAGTCAGCGCTGTCCGAAGACGTCTTCGTGGTCATATGGCTGCCATGACTGAACACCAAAGGCGCACAGAACGCTGTATCTTCCCACCAAAGGTGGTTCCTATTTTTCTACTTGCATTTTTACATGCTTTCAAATTGCTAGGTTGGCAGAAGCTGGAACAAGTAATGGGGGCTTACTCTGTTAGGTGGTGCTAGGGATTTGAACTGCCAACTGCCGACCTTTCTAATTGACAAGCTCAGCGTCTTAGCCACTGAGCCACTGTGTCCCCTTGCCAATTTCTTAGCCTGACATTTTTTTTCCAATAGTTCTATTTGTGAACAAGAATAGAATGGATTAATTCTTTATAATGGTTCAAGGTTCATTTAGAGCAGTGTTTTCCTAACTGCAGCCATTTTAAGATGTGTGGACTTCAAATCCCAGAATATCCCAGACAGCGTTGTTGGCGCTGGGAGTTGAAGTCAACACATGTTAAAACAGTTAAGATTGGGAAACATTGCTCTAGATTTTGTGGTATTTTGGAAGAAAAGAACCAGATGATGCAACCAGGACTAGCAATTAGCAAACACTGGGGTGGAGCATTATCATAGTCACTATCTTTGTTTTTTGACACACCTTTATTGAAGAAAATGGGAATAGTCCAAGAATTTAGGGAGAATTCCTGGGGAAGGGCGTTCTGCCTTTCCATCTGTTCTCTCCCTCTCCACCTTCATCAGCTTCTCTGTCTAATGGTAGGGCCAGCCTGGAAAATAACAGACGGGAAGAAAGAAAAGACAAAATAAGATTTGGTAATCCATTCTGCACCCCTGCTTCAGGCATAAGCGTTACAGGTTGATTTGACTTAAAGCTATACTCAAGCACTTAGCTTGGATTGGAGCTTCTCGCTTTAATAAAGAGGTGCCCAAACTGGAATAGTGGCCTTGGTGTGGAAGAAGAGTGTTTAGCTGGTGGAATATATCTGGATATTTCTATACCACATGGGATAGAAGAGAATTTGAACTAAATTTGAGCCTTTCTGTTCTCAGAGAACAGAGCCAAATCTCCAAGGCTGGGATTCAGATGCTTTGGAATGGTTCAGGCGAACCGGTAGCTCAGGCGATCAGCTGGAGAGCGAACTGGTTCGCTGTGACCATCAGGTTCGTCCACCGGCCCACCCTTGTGTTTTACTTACCTATACCCTCTCAGCTGATTGCATGGCAGAGCGGATTGTCGTGCCTCAGTTGTGTTACTCCCCAGAAGTAACGTGGAAGATAAGTTTTGTTAAAACTGGTGACGCACACGGAGCATGCGATCACCGAACCAGTTGTTAAATGGGCAGGATCCCACCACTGCAAACCTCACCATTCAATAGGGGATTGGGGGCTGGAGACTCACTTATCAAAGAGAGATCCAACCTAGAATTTAAGGAGAAATCTCCTGATAGTGAAAACCATTAACCAGTGGAACAGCTTGCCTTCAGAAGCTATGAGTGTTCCAACACTGGAGGTTTTTAAGAAGAGACTGGCAGCCATTTGTCCAGAATGGTATAAGGCCTCCTGCCTGAGCAGGAAGTTCAACTAGAAGACTTCAAGGTCCTTTCCAGCTTCTATTCTATTCTATTCTATTCCACTCCCCTCCTCTCCCCTCCCTCCCCCCACTCCATATTTCTATTCTATTCTATTCCATTCCATTCCACTCTACTTGATTCCACTCCACTCCATATTTCTGTTCTGTTCTGTTCTGCTCTGCTCTACTCTGCTCCATATTTCTCTTCTCTTCTTCTTATTCTATTCCTGCATTTTTCTGTATTCTATTCTATTCTTCTCTGCTCTGCTCCACTCCGCTCCATATTTCTATTCTATTCTATTCTATTCCTTCAAGATCCCTTCCAACAGTATTATCCTATTGCTCTTTTGGCAGAGAAATACCATAAACAGCAAAGATGAAGACCCAAACATCAGCCATGGTTCAGTAGCATAGAGATAGTCCTTGGCTTGCAACCATTCCTTGAATGACCCTTGAATGTTTGCTGAAAAAAGTGATTTACAACTGATCCTTGCACTTATGACTGTCATAGTCACTATAGTCACGTGCTCAAAATTCAGACACCTGTATTTATAACAGTTGCAGCACCCTGAGGTCACATAATTGTTATTTGCAACTTTTCCCTGCCAGGTTCCAACAAATAAAGTCAATGGAGAAGCCAGGTTCATTTAACAACCACAGAGTTCACTTAAGTCACACAGTAAAAAAATAATAATCCTAAAATTGGCTCACTTAACAACTGTCTTGCTTAGCAATGGCAATGGTCACCATTGCGGTCATAAGTCGAATATATATTGATAAAACATTCATTGCAATGATTTCATTGCTGTCTTGGCCACTTCCTGCTTCACCCCATGAAGTTATTTTGAACAGCAGCAAGAAGAAAACAAAGACAGCAATGGTGAAAGATGGCTGGAATTCAAGCCAATGTGTCCAAATTTGCTAAACAGAACTTGATGTTTTTGATGTTGCAATTATTTGTTGCATGACCCATTTAAAAAAATGATGTTGACCGCATCATCCTAAGTCAGTGTTTCACAACCCTGTGTGGACTTCAATTCCCAGAATTCTCCAGCCAGCCTTAGGGAATTCTGGGAATTGAAGTTCACACATCTTAAAGTTGCCAAGGTTGGGAAACAGTGTTCTATGTGTTGATTATTGTCTAGACGAAGAATAGGGAGCCCAACGTATTTTTGTATGTACCTCCCTTGGCACACAAATGCTAGTATTTTTTTTAATTAATACATGGGGAAGTGCCATGTTGAAAATAAAGCACCAGTAATCAACATTGATTTTGTCACCAGCAATGCCTCTGGGCCTTGTGTAGGATCAATGGCCAATATTACAAAATACAAAATCTGTG